>NC_089744.1:53661598-53674098 GCF_040412425.1 Macrobrachium rosenbergii
ACCCCATCATCTACTCTTATGGGCAAGATATGAAAAGAAAAAAATTTAATTGAGTTATCCGTATATGTATATATATTTATATATATACTTATACATATATATATGTATATATATACACACATATATATATATATATAATACACACACAACACACACACACACACACACATATATATATATATATATATATATATATATATATATATATATATATATATATATATATATATATTTCCACATTTATATTCCTAAATTCATTCCTACCAAACTTCATTAGCGTTCACTGGTAAAAACATACACTTTAATTTTTCAAACAAACCATAGCAACAAATCATCAAACGATAAATCTTCAATCTTTTGCTTTTTGGAGGCGCACATATTCCGTTTATCCTTGTATACCCTGGTTGATAAAAAAAAACAACATTAACTGGGCACGACTTCAAGCGACTGCCTTCCAGGCTTTGCATTTCCTCTCGGTTTAAGCAAAATTTTCCCTTATTCACTGAGTTCCAGCAACATATACCCAGGGAGATTTCAATATAAATACCTACAATATTTTAGGTCTATTTCCCACCCCATATCCAGCCCTTTCCTTATAAATGTGGTGTTTTCTAATATTAAAATGGCAAATTGTATAAATAAAGTGTTTTCAATTTTTCATTTGTACATTAAAAGTATTTCTAAAACTACTCTCATAGTTTTGACTAAATTTCTCAACCAGAGAGCACTGTTAGATATCTAAATCACTGTCAAAAGAAATGGAAGGTAATTGGGTAATCGCTGAATAATCGACATTTGTCAGGTGCTCAACAAATTTTTGTAGCATTAGTTCCGACACAGGTGCGCTTTTATACGCTCCTAACAATTTCATTGATAGGTGAAAGCAGTATCCTCAATAGACATCGGAGCTGACGGCTCTTTCTTGTGTTACCGTCCATTAGTGGAACTAATAATACACGACAAGGGACAAATCAGAGATTATTTTCCCTATAAGCGGAGCGCTTGACAGTTGCAGGAAGCATCTGGGCTGTTTCTGTCTTCTTGGAATGTCGTCTGGCCAATAGGAAGTGCTACCAAGCCCTGATGATGCAACACCATTTACTGGTTTCATTGAACTAGCTGTAAATGATGACCGAAGCAACACAACTGGTAAGAAAATCTCCAATTAACCCATACACGTCACATATACACAATATATATATATATATATATATATATATATATATATATATATATATATATATATATATATATATATATATTATCTTCTTTTTAACGTGCTTTTTTCCCATTTTGTATGGGGTAAGCACGATGCCTTCTTTTGAAGGATTTTGATTTGGCTTTGGGGTAGATAGTCTCGATCGGCTGCCCTGCCTGACATCGCTTAGACCCCGATAGCGTATGTTTCATATATCATACCCGACCCAACGCCCTTTCTTCCCAGCAGAAGTTGTTGATAGGATAGTTTGAGATGTTTGTTATGTTTTTAGAAGGTGTTGTAGTGGCTTTGTTTTGTGTGTGTTAACCCATTTGCTTTTTAAAAACCTATCCGTTGATTACATATATAATCCCGGGATGTCTACACGGATAGCAAAGTGTCTGCCTCTCTGATCAGTCGGTGCGGATTTGTATATATATGAAGTATATATATATATATATATATATATATATATATATATATATATATATATATATATATATATAATTTATATATATATATATATATATATATATATAAATATACATATTATATTATAAATTTATATATATACTGTATGTATGTATACATATATATATATATATATATATATATATATAAATATATATATAATATATATAATCGAAAGCTACAAACTCTTTTATCAATTCAGAAATAATATATTTTCAATGTTACCGAAGGGGAATTTTTAGTTGATAATAAGTCCACCGTCCCGTGGGGTCGAACCAGCGACGGACGAGGAATCAGGACTACAGTGACACACTAACCAGTCGGTCGCTGGTTCGAACGGGACGGTGGACTTATTATCAACTGGCAGGTAACAATATGTTATTAGAGTGAATTGAATAACGTTTGTAGCTTTTGATTGTATATGAAAGTTGATGTGATAAATAGTCATATATATATATATATATATATATATATATATATATATATATATATATATAAAGACTGATAGATAGTTACATAGATAAAAGGGCATTTTAATTAATAAAAATACACAGACATTTTATAGTATATTTGTATATATATATATATATATATTATATATATATATATATTTATATATATACATAATACATATATACATACATATATATATATATATATATATATATATATATATATATAATGTGTTGTCAATTTAGTCATCATAAAGATGTAATAAATGAATTTAAATTAAAATAACCTTTAAAACTTAGCTAAAGTGATAAAAAGACTCGTTTGCAAAGCAATGGCATTATTCTATAAGCCAATTTACCCTCACAACACGTCCACTCAATACTTAAGGATGCCTGGCAGGCACAAAGTTATTGCTTTAATAATGCGGAAGTTACAGACTCCCTTATCCCTTCATAAAAATCTGAAGCCTTCTCATAGTGGTTAAAACGAAATTTTATAGGTTTGCTTTTAAGTTGCCGATTTTTGTTTCAACTTCCTTTCCCAACTTAGACAGATACTGAATACTGGGCGTGTATATGTACACAATCTATGTACAATAGCATCTCCGGCGCATTTTTGATAGCCTATTCTATACTTTCTGAGTACATTAATCAACATACAACAATAGGCCTACTGGCATCCTAGTTTTCGTTTAACAGCAAAGCCCTTCCACGGTTACGCCGCCATAATTATGCCTACGGACAAGAGATGTCAAATCTCATCATAAAAACATGTTTTGCAACATATTTCAAAACCTTTCGGACAAAGCTTATAATAGCGACATCTGGCGCTATTTGGCAACTCTATTGTAAGCGCATGAAACAACTGAACACAGGGGCGGGTCCGAGAAATTACCTGCAGTTTCCCTTAAACAGGGCTTTTTCTGATACTGTTGACTGTTGTCATACTTTACTTGATTAAAGGATGTTACTATAATCCTTCAGAGGTCATCGCTGTTCTTATGTTTTAATATTTTCATCTCCAAATGCCATCACTATCTTTGTTTTATCTCCTTCATATTTGTGAACTTTGCAGACATAGGCCTACGACTATTATAAGCTGAACTATTAGCCTTATTAACATCAACAAATACGACGTTTGTAAAGATTTGCTTGCACATTATTATGAGTCAAATTTATAAATGATTAATCCTCTGTATATTGTAAACTAGTGAAACTTAATATAAAATATTTTGAACTAGACTAACAAATTTCACGTCTATTTTTGTAATACTTAGACTATAATCGCACTTTTATATATATGTATACTGTATATATATACACACGCACAAACACACACACACACACACATATATGTATATATATACATACATAAAATGTCGTTATCATGAGTAATTTCTGATTTCTTTCATTGTTACTTAGGCCTATCATTTTGATGCTTCTTATGATGTTAACTTAATATATAACGCCTATTTTTGTATTTTTTTATTATCCAAGTTCCTAAAGAATTCAAATTAGCAAGAAGTTCAACATTAATTTAATTAATGTTAAACGCCAGCAGTGAAGAAGACTACCATGCTCATCAGTGGAGAATGTCTCCTCCTCATCGCAAAAGATGACTCTTACTGAAAAGATTGGCCACTGGATTATATTGTAACGCAAACCCTAGCCTCTATTCTTTGTGTTTCTCTGATATGAAGTGTTTCTTGGCAGGAATATGATGAAATAATATCTTGGTCTTGTAGCCTGTTAGGGATGGTTTGAGCAGCAACTTGAAGGGAGAGCATAATGTTCTGTCTTTATAGCGACACCGGTTGTTAGTTAGGCGGAGCTCATACAAAGGTCATCCGATGATGATCCTCAACAGTTATGCAACAGTGGGGTCGTCCTTCATTTTTTACAATAAATTTATAATATTTCCTCGTTCTCTCTGTTGTAGTATCGCTCTATACATGGTTGTTTTATTTACGCTAAGCTGCCGAGCAATATCTACGATAGAAACATTAGTCTCATGCAAGCTCATGATCGATGACCTGTGAGATAATGTGGTGCGGCTGAGTCTGTTACCCATCTTATCGGTGCAAGTGGCGAGACAGTTTAGTTTAACTTTCCTGCCCGAATGTGGAGTCACACGATAACACGACGTTATGAGATTTTTTCTTTTTTGTTTTTGACAACATTAATGGTTGGATTCTTTCTTTCTTTATTTACATACAATTTCACTGATGATTATTCATTATTATTTTATTAGTCAATAAGCTTTTATCTGGATTCGAAATATAGTTTCTTCTTTGACTCTTTTGCCCAATCATCTGAAGTGAAATTTTTCAAAATGTTTCGTAATTTTTTCGTACTATGAATTTTTCACTCACCATTCTTTTTATATTGTTAACCGTATGATTAATAACCAAAATCGAATAAGAAAATTACATATCCTTGTAAATATCAAAAGAACAAATTACTGTTAAGTGAACGAAAACTTCTGGAACATGTTGCAAAACATTTTTGAGTGATTGTACCTCGGGACTATTATTTTCCGAAAAAAAATGTTTGTCTTTCCTTCCATTATTTATAAATACATTACTAGTAGTATGAACATATTAACTTAAAACAAAAATGCAATAGTAGGCTACTTTCTTTTCCTTATGTACGATGTATGAGACCAATGACGCAAATAACTGGTTATCGAAAACCTGTCCGTTACCTAACACATTTTCACTAGACTGTTATGGCCTCATGTAGTTAATTATAGTAATGAATACTATCAGCAACCTGTCAGTAAAGAAACAAGTTTGACCCCTAGGCTGCCATGCAGTTCAAACCACATTATGGTAATATAATGGAAATACAAACATACTGCGTAAGGCCCGGCAAGTACTTTTTGTATCTAGGGAGACTTTCGTAAATTTCTGGGGCGTTATCTCTTCTGTGGAGACTTTCGTAAATTTCTGGGGCGTTATCTCTAAATTCAATCGTATTTCCCAGCATTTGTAAAGCAAACCATATCTTGCTTGGGAAATTAAACAATGTAAATACATACATACCCAGAGATGTATGTACACGAGGGAAGCAATGAAACGCAGGGTATAAATCCTAACCGGTTTCGTCTATTAGTTTATAAAACATTTCCAGGAGGACTGAAACATAATAGTGGAAATTTACTTAAAATAGGCTGGGGTCATAGTACAAACGAACATACAGACGGCTGGATAAATATTCGCAACTTGCAGGAAAAATGAGAAGCAGCAACCTCATTCGTGACTGAGGTCAGTGCTTCATTAACTAATCTTGTTTTCCACGCAGCCGGGTTCACACCTTCGCTATTAAGCCCAGAAAAACTACCTTCCTTCATAAATTTTGTAAATTTCTTTCAAACTGATTGCTCAAGTGTATACATTCTTAGGATAATAATTACAATCTTAACAAAGCGTTCTTCTTTATAACTTTATTCTATTTTATTTCTTTCCAATAAAATTTAAATCATTAGCTTTTCGGTGCCTTCCAAGTTAAGAGCAAAATTGTTTTCACTACAGCTTATACATTTTTTACGGTGTTCTATTCTCCTTTCAAGTGATTTTCCAGTTAGACCAAAGTTGCAGTTGTCACATGACTTCCATGGGATTTGATATTAGCTTTATAACTACTTTTTCATTATATTATTGATCTTTATTGCTACAAAAAATAAAGAATTTTAAGGATACAGGAATATCTTTAAATTACTCTATGGTAATACGAGAAAGTTTTTTTGTTGTATGTTTCTCTGTTGTTATTACAATAAAAAGTCCTTTTGCCACTCATAATGCACTGCTAATGTAACATCAGGAGATTCTAATTTCTTGCATGAATTCCTTACGACATATATTTCATCATACATATATATATATATATATATATATATATATATATATATATATATATATATATATATATATATATATATATATATATATATATATATATATATATATATATATACATATATATATATATATATATATATATATATAAATATATATATATATATACATATATATATGTGTGTGTGTGTGTGTCTGTGCCCTGGCGATGTGTGAATAAAGGTCAGAGCGTTGTGACAATCAACTGCATTTATTTAAATGTACTTGCTCTGAATGTCTCAAAAACTATTACTATTCTTTTGCAAATACGTATGGGATGCTTGAAGCTTCTTGACAAAGCTGCTGGGAATGGAGAGGTATAATCTTATGATCTATTATGAACAGAAATCATGCTTCCAGAAGATAGCAAATATGCTTACATAACGGTCCATATTTATATAAGGGGAAAATCCTAAATTTCTCCTATATGCTCATTTCTCGTTTTGATCCGATCTGTGATAAAAGACAGTTGAGAGGGTAGAAAAATAACTGTGGTTAATCGTAAGTCTAGTTTACACGATAAACTGTTCAGTCACGCTGAATAACAAAACCATTACTCAAAACATGCATATCACAAAATGATTACCTCACCTCATTCCAGCGTGAGGGTTCATGCTTTTAATGACAATTGGGAGCAATCAACTCGTAAAGCTCGTTTTGAGCCAAACTGCGATTGGGGGACTCTACTTTTAGAATGTTCTTTCTGTTTTTAATTTAAAATTTCAACCGATGGAGCAACTGTAAAAACTAAAGCTGAGGAAAATACAAAAAAAAATATATGCTAAAGTAGCATAATAAAAGGTAGATTGTCACTCTTAAATGGCGTTAATACACGAATGGTCATCGACACAAATTTAAAAACCGAACTCCACGCCGGTACAAATAATATGAAAAGAAAAACAAGCAAAGAGGTTAGATCACATTCCTCCTCGGATCGTTTGGTAGACTTCTTGAGGGAGAGAAAACAATACACCCATTTTTTTCACACCACAGACAAAGAAGAATTAGCGTTTATTTCTAGAGCATCATTAATGAGCGGCGTTGGCAATTGCACTAAGTGCAATGACCGGGAAAGGTCCCTCGGATACGTTGAGGGAGTACAAGGGGAGGGAAGGAGGAAGGGTGGGGGAGAGTGAGGTAGAGCGAGGTGGCTGATGGGTGGGGTTAAGAACTACAGAAAAATCTTACTCACAATCTGTCCACTTAAATCTTAGATGCTGCGAACAAAAGGGCGAATGGACTTTCCTTCGCTCTTCTTTACACGTATAAACTACAAAGAAAAAAGAAGTTCGTGATAAAAACAATGAAGAATAATCAAATGACAATAAACGAAACATGACACGGCAAAAAAAATGCCAATAAACCATCAATACAAAATAATTTAAGGCTGAAAGAATTAACATTTGTAAAACCAAAAATGTATTTTTTTCCAAGTAAGGCGAGTGAAGTTCTTTCATAGAGTTATAATTTATTTATTCAAAGTGTTAAAGTTTATTTCTTACTCTCCCTTTCCCATATACCTCTCTACTAAAGTTGTCTCACATATTCAAAAATTGGGATAACTCCCCTTCTGTTAATAATTCAATTTACTGAGTATTTATGCAAAAGAGCAGTAGTATTTCTCTTACTATATTCAGCGAGGTTCCTTAAATGAAAACATTATCAAAGTGGCAAAACATAAAATAAACAAGTAAAAAATGCGCCGAAGTTTCTTCGGCGCAATTGAGTTTTCTGTACAGTGTATAATCATGGCCACCGAAAATAGATCTATCTTTCGGTGGTTTCGGTATAATGCTGCATGAGCACCGGCCCATGAGACTTTAACCACGCCCCGGTGGCTGCCTGTCCTATGTTGCTGCCAGACGCAGGATTATGGCTAACTTTAACCTTGAATAAAATGAAAACTACTGAGGCTTGGGGGTTGCAATTTGATATGTTTGATGATTGGACGGTGGATGGTCCATATATCAATTTGCAGCCATCTAGCCTCAGTAGTTTTTAAGATCTGAGGGCGGACAGAAAAAAGTGCGGACGGACAGACAAAGCCGGCACAATAGTTTTCTTTTACAGAAAACTAAAAATGGATTTTCAGAAGTACCAAATACATTATATTACGACAAGTCCTTCAAACAAAGCATCTTCCTCCTCATTTCTGACAACCATTCTTTCGTAAAGGATAACTGAGAGAACTCAAGGGTCAGTTCTGGCGTCACGTCCCATGTTTAAACACTGCAAGAGTTATCGATTAAATATTTATGAAAATTTCATGGAAGTTACTATTAGTGAAACAAATTGTCCATTAGCACCCATGATTTATAAATGTTTTAACAAATGAAATTACTGCATTATAATTCATTCTAATTCTGCTGATGACTTTCCCAAAATACATATATTCTTGTATAAACTGGAGGAATATTTATATTTAAACTTACAAGTATTTATAGTAAAAATATGACTTCATTTTTAAGGGACAATGAACCATCATCAAGGAACATAATTTCCCAGTTGATAAATGCCATTTGTAAGGCAAGGCATTACAGGTCGACGACCTCAGATTTCAAGGTAAAATTTGTGATGGTCTCGAACACGAAAGAATTCAACTGTCAGGGAAGAAGACACGATTCATTTGTTAAGATGGGCTGCGAGAGCATAAAACTGTTGTAAAATCAAATACGATTCAAGCACTACGACACAATAAGGACCGATGTATCTGTACACACACAAACACACACACATATATGTATGTATGTATGCATGTATGTGTAAATATATATAATATATATGTGTATATATATAATATATATATATATTATAAATATACAACTTAGCATTTCACTCTTCATTAAATATGTAGTAAGTTTGTCAGTTTTTGGGACAGACAACTGGTCCCCTTATTTCAAGTAATAACCATCTGCTAAAGTGTGAGCACACTCCAATTTTTGCATATTTCATAAATCAAACAACCAATTTTTAAACAAACCCAGTCTATTTTGTGAAATGGGACAAAGTATGGGTTATCACACATGGGAAAACAAATAAACTGTAAAGGAATAGGTCAAATTAGAATTCACCTTTTATTGTTTTTAATTAACAAATCAATTAAACAGGCATCTGACAAAGACAATCTTCAAGAGCTTTACAACAGTAGACAGAGTAACTTCGGCATAAAAACACGTGATAATTACTAATCAAAATCATTAAGAATGAAACATCACTGAATGTGATGAGATCAACAATTTTCACAATTCTATTAAAGCCTACTGTCATACCGGCAAAAACTTGTGAGAAAAGCATATTTGAGCAACAGATGTACCGAACTGCCATTTGTTGTTGAGATTTAGGCGAGGTGGTGAGTACTTAAGAAAGATTAGAAACTGCAATTCTTCAGACAACTGGGACCAGTCATCATCATTTGTCTAAGCAATCAGCATTCCCTACACAACTGCGTTTGTCCGTTTAAGTGATCCCTGGTTTTGTGGATGTCTCTCTTTCCCATGGAAATTAATCAACTTCCCCACATCATTCAATTCTGTGACCATCGTAGCTTCAAATTCCCATCCATTATCCAATCGCAAAACGTTGGAGAACTAATCCTGGAGAAAGTCTTGATGAAACTGTAGGCAGTTTCAGCTGGCATTATTATTATTATTATTATTATTATTATTATTATTATTATTATTATTATTATTATTATTATTATTATTATTATTATTCAAAAGATGAACCCTATTCATATGGCATTCGCCACTTCAGTGGTTTCAGGACGGGAAATTTTGTGAAGTCGCTATTAAGCGTTTAAGCAATACGAACATCAGGCGTTGATTCCCTTTGATATGATGGACTAGCCGTAACCGCTTTAATCCAGCTTATTTACAAAGCTTTTATGGACGCGTACCCTGCCATCCATATCATCTGTGTGTAGCATTTGTAACAAATTCCGATAACACAAATCGTAGAGGATTCGTGAGAAGATATTCACACGCTAAAGCTTAAAAGCAGTGCGATGTTCACCCATATGGTATTTGCCTCTACTGGAAAAAAAAATTGGAAAAATTTAAAAATTCCTACTTTACTCTTTACTCAATTAAATTTTTTAGTATTTTCTGTATTTTGATAAATATTTTTCTCAGTTCCGGGCTTTACTGACTTTTAATATAAGAGAAAAATCATGATTTTATGTATTACATTGTTCCGCTCGGGGGGCGAACGGAAGAACACAAAGTAATAGATAAAATCATGATTTTTCTTTTGAATTAGAAGTCAGTAAAGCCCGGAGCTGAGAAAAATGTTTATCAAAATACAGAATATACTACAAAATTTAATTGAGTAAAGAGTAAAATAGGGATTTGTTTAACCTTTTTCCAATTTTTTTTTCAGAAGACGCAAATGCCATATGGGTGAACATCGCACTGCTTTTAAGCTTTAGCGTGTGAATCTCCTCTGATGAATCCTCTACGATTTGTGTCTGTGTGTGTGTGTGTCACAGTACTGACCACAAACGAAAACAACCACAGCCTGTCGTAGGGCAAATTTACGACGGGATTTTCTCGTGGGGGAAATCGTCACTGCTAGTTGAGATCTAGACCTCCCATAATAGATGCTCCTATTCCCCAGCTGTTTATAATATACAACCTTGCTGTTGGAAGTATATAATGCCTATAAAACCGTGCAAATGCAGGCACAGGTTTTCTTGATAGTTTATTATGTGATTTTGTCGAAATTTGACATCCGTTTCCATTTCAAACGCTTTGTTAACCAATTACAACCTCCTAAACCTAACAATACTTGAGGAAGTCGAGGATCACGAAGGCTCTTAGCAGGTGAGATAGCAATCGTGATATTTACTAGAAGAATCGGATTTTCTCTTAAGACAAAACTATATCCCTATTTCTCACAAAGAAAACGTAGCTTAGCTATCTTTTTGTCTTAATTCAGTCCGGGATTTTGCTGTGATCGAGATCTCTACTGTAACGCTAACACGTAATGCCAGTAACGTTCATTATGAAATGTCATTTTACCTGTTGTTAAATGTGCCGTTTTTTTTTCTCTCTCTCTCTCTCTCTCTCTCTCTCTCTCTCTCTCTCTCTCTCTCTCTCTCTTACATAAATAAACATACACACACATACATGCATATATAAATTACATATAAATGTATATATATATTCTCTCTCTCTCTCTTCATAAATCATACACACACATCTCATATATAAATTATATATAAATATATATATATATATATATATATATATATATATATATATATATATATATATATATATATATATATATATATATAGAGAAGAAACAGCGAACAAATCAAATGACGACACATATTTGATAACTAAACTAACATTCCACACTGAACGTTACTGATAATATGGGTATAAATTAAAATCTCTATAGCTCCGTCAGGGTAATTAACTGTAGGCAAAAATTTCATAAGGTTCTCAAAGAATGATTGACGGGCTAAATCATAGCAGAGGGTAAACACTTGAGCAACGGGGACTAATAAGAGCTTACGAGTATCTCAATATTCTCTATATTTCCCGGAAAACATCTCTCTCTCTTAAAGTAATAAAATTTGCATTATTATACGGATTAACGACGGAAACTAATAAGTTCATGCCCTGAATGATTGAAATGGATAACGTGAGGCTGGGAATTAGTTTTACTTACATCAGCTGGAAATCATTTGGGGAGTTTACCGAGTCCCCAAGATAAACACCCCACACGTACATACATACATACATCCACACATATATATTATATATATATATATATACATATATATATATATATATATATATATATATATATATACATATATATATACAGAGAGAGAGAGAGAGGTGCTGGGACACTCATCACCGGCCAGGGTTCGATTTCCGAGCAAGGCAGAACAATTTAGGCATGTTCCATTAACCATATTGTGTTCCTTTTATACATGGTAGTTACTAGAATGTAACAGGTTGCAGGCACAGTGGAGAAGGGCACGGGTCTGTCAACACAATCAGAATTTTTTACATAAAAAAACCAGGGCTTAAGAAACAAAAATCGTCACTAACCGTTTTCTGTGGTTTGAACGGTGCTAGACTGCACGGTTAAACTGTAAGCACATCAGTTTTATGAAAGTCTGTATTCAAACTTATGAATGTATATGGGCATGAGTAAACACTATCCAGTAAAAAAGATATGAATACTCGTCTGCTCAACTGCTCCAAAAAATCTTGCAGCACGTACAGGAACTGGTGACGTAACTGTACGTTCAGAAGCCGTCATTTAGTGCATGAGAATGCTGCTGTCACCTTGACATATCTGCTAATCATGACACTGACAGTGCTTTTCATTAGGACTGACAACTTAACCTATTGCAGCCTCACCCATCCATTTTGTTAATGTTTTTCTAATGCATTCTTAGGTGACGCAGATAAGGTATTGACGTGCTTCACCGTTTCAGAAGTGGCCAGCCAGCAACGACGATCC
>NC_089744.1:53681598-53699098 GCF_040412425.1 Macrobrachium rosenbergii
ACTGATTAATTGTTGCACTGTAACGTAAAAAAATTTATCACTGGGTTTCAAAATAATTATCCAGGTACACATCAAAACATTTCTAATGAACAGCATTCCTCTGAGAACATGAGTTTTAGGATAATTATGTTATGGAGTGGCAGGCAGAATTTATGAAAACTCTTTTGACTTTGTCCCTAGTTTGAAATTAATATATGAAAACGTTAAAACAGACTATTCAGGTATGTCATCAAAACATTTTATTCAGTCTTTTTGTGATCTTAATGGATCTGCTTGAAATATGTTCCTACAAATTAATAAATGAAAACTGTTAAAACAGACTATTCAGGTATGTCACTTTATTCAATCTTTTTTGTGTCTTAATGGATATATAAATATGTTCATACCCATTATACATATACATATATATATATATATATATTATATATGATTATATATATATATATATATATATATATATATATATATATATATATACATACATACATACATACATACATACACACACACATACATACATACAGTATGTGTGTGGGCGAGTATGCTTGGGTGCAATAACAGCCATAACAAAGAACAATCCGATATCCGTCTGATCACCGGAGAGAATATAATTTTTCAGTCATCTTTTACTCTTATCATTATTAAATCTCTTCCATCAATATAGTCGTTCAATACTTCAGTTTAACTCACAAACAAACAATCTCTCACAGTTTTAGCCCGGACTTTCCCCTTCACCACGTTTTACTAACCAAACACTCAAAAAGAAAATTAAAAACGTTATCAACATAATGGACTTCAAAATTAATGTCGGTTAGACAATCTCACCAGGACTGGAGGCAACGGCAGAGGCTTAATAGCCACTAACATCTTTCCAACCCCTGAGGAGAAGTCATCACGGTTGATGATATCAATACAAGTCATTACCGCCTTAGGCCTGAAGCTCAGACTGCCCTGGAAGTCATCAACGATCTTAGCGCAATCAAACCAGATTGGTTACGTACCCTTGATACGACCATTTTTGCCTCAAATGTTCCTGAAGCAACCACTGAGAACAGAACTGAATTTGACATTGCATGGAAGTAAATAGACATAATTTCAGGGTTCAAGCTGAAAACATTTTCATCCTGTCAACGACAGACAGTGGCTCAGATGATTTAAAAACCACTAAAATAATGTTTGGACATCAGCAGACACCCAGCCTCCTGAAACAGGCTATTAAGCTATTAAACTCGATTCTCAAACCTGACAATCTCAAGAAAGAGAGATTCATCAATATTAAGCAATGTCCAGTATGTTTTAAGTCTGAGCATCCACCCCTTTGTTGCAAGAAGAAAAACAGACTGCAACTTGAGTGGACCTGGGCATCATTTTAAATATACATCACCAGACCCTAAATCAACCGACTGCTGGAAGTGGCACCCAAGTCTGAAAGATTCACACATTGGACGAATAACAAGGGGGCACATCAATAAACATTAAACACCAGAGAAGAACTCAAGATCGAGGAGCATTCAGACTACAGTTGTCTAAAACCAAGGAACAACCAACAGAAATTAAACAACTCCATTTGAATGTATAAAACCATGAATCAAATAACAAGACACCAAAAACAAATAAAGAAAAAGTACGAAAAATAGAGCACAGAAACACAATACCGATCAAAATATTAGCAAGGAAATTAACAAAATTCAGTATCTGAGTCTAGAAAATTGGAAAAAGTATGTGTACATTTCGGATACTGTTCTACTTAATGAAGCTGGCAGAGTTAAAAAAAAAAAATAAAATTACCGGGATATAAGGCACTAGGTACCAAGCTACACATCATGACAGTTCTCTTCTTTATCAGCACGCTCAGACATACCTTTAAATACATGCGCCTAAGATAACGAAAGAAATTCTAACAGAATATTAGAAAACGTACAACACTATCAAGACTAATGTAAAAAAATAAGAATGGAGGAAATAAGAAAATCAATTAAGGAAATCAACGAGATAACTGGAAAACGGCCGTGCAAATTGCATCCGCATTCGGAGTCTTCTTGGAGACGGAAACAGTCGCCCAGTAAAAACAACCACCAATACTGATACAGAAGACAGCTATGGTGAACATCTATAACGGAATCGATTCAAATTAATATAAAAAGGAAAATACAAAACTACCCGATGAATGGCACAAAATATTAAACATAAATTTGACTACACAAGAATAATTCATTCAAACCAAACTTACCATTTAGACCATACTAGACTATGGGGAACTCAAGTAATAACAACTAGCAAAAACGAAGCCCCAGACCTTAGTAGCATCTTACTCATTCAAATATAAAGGCTTCAAACCAGGTGGAAAAAAGTTACTATTTACACACACACACAAGAAATATAAAATATATATATATATATATATATATATATATATATATATATATATATATATATATATATATATATATATATATATATATATATGTGTGTGTGTGTGTGTGTGTGTGTGTGTATGTATATAATATATAATATTATAACTATTTTGATCACAAAATGTTATTTAGAATAACTGAAAAATAAAAGTTTCCATAACAAATCCACGTAAATATCTAAGCAATCGTAACACCGAGGGGCATATATGAAACATTTGAGAAAATGTGGCACCAAGGCCTAAATTTTCAGTAAACATCACAATTTACGGTCTGAAAAACAATACAGTTTCTGCCACCACCACCATTTTGATGAAGTATAGTAGCTACAACGACTGTGCGACCTGATGTACAATATACACAGCCCCCCACAGTACCACTGATATTTTTTACACTCATTCACAGGTTTCTTCTAGCAAGGAAAAATCACTTCTATATTCAGTAATGAATGTCATAGGCGCCATAGTTAAACCTCGCCACCCATGCTCGTCAACACAATTTTTTCATACACAATATGCTGTTGATATGGGGCATGCGGTGGCTCTGATTATGGTTGAAAAATAAACCAAAACCAACCAGAATAAAAATGAAATTGGAACTGAGTGAAAAATTAACATGGCAATGTACGTGTCACATGAACAAATATTGATACAATAAACACCACTGTTGCAAGCGACATAAAGTACTGTACAACCACTAAGAAATAAGGTAAACCTTCCTTACTGTACACAAAATTTACAGGTTTACAACTGCTCCGAAAAAACAAATTAAATAATTTGTATATGAAATATTTGTCAGACATACACCATAATGCTCATACCCCGCACTAAAAATGATTAGCAAAAGGAATAAACAAAATCATCCTAAATGACTGCATAAGATCTGGCAGAAAGTATACAACGAGATAGTGTGAAAATGTGAAAAAAAATTCCCGTAGAGTTAAAATAATTATTAAATGTACGGAGCGCGAGATTGTAAATGCACACGCACGAATTATAATCTATATATATATATATATATATATATATATATATATATATATATATATATATATATATATATATATATATATATATATATATATACATACTGATATACTGTCTGTATCTGTAATAAATAAAATTTATCATTTACAATCTAAAAAGAAAACAATATTAAAATATAAGTGCTCTAGCTGTGCTATAACACAAACTTGAACGTGCAATCAAAGACTGGACGTGACCTGAAATAAACTAGATCACTGTTAACAAAAATATAATAAACAAGAAGAAGACGCACGGGAATGAAAGATACACTTTTTTGGCGTGTTACCTTCATTACTGTGACCTGCATAAAAATACCAAGTATACGAGTGATCATATTTCCTTCATTTCTCTCTTGTATTTTCCACCCTGCGGCCTCTTACATCATAAGGACTCCAAGAGCGTCCTGAGAACTTTGGCGATATACGACAACACTTCTAACCTCCATAACGTAGACATATAGACTTCATGTGCCGCCGTTACTAGATTCAAGGAGGTGGTTCCTTAGCAGCACTTACCTCAAGTTCCCAACAAAACCCATAAATGACAGAAGTCGGCCGAGACAGGCACTGCTTTCATAAGACCTTAAATTAAGATCAATTATTAAGCTAAGGTAGATATTTACATCGGCCCCTTATGAATGAGACTCGAGAGTTTGTGAGCGTGAATGCACTAAAATATAATAATAATAATAATAATAATAATAATAATAATAATAATAATAATAATAATAATAATAATAATATAACAATAATAATAATAATAATAATAATATTATTATTATTATTATTATTATTATTATTATTATTATTATTATTATTATTATTATTATTAAACATAGGTATGGGAGGAAGGGCGGGCCAACAAGAATTATATTTCGCCCTCACTTCTTGTCCCGACTCGGTTATTTTAGCTTTAAGGCTGTAAAACTTGTTTCCTCATTAATCTTTTTCAAAGGGGCTTTATAAATTTATGTGACAACAGAAAAGTTCAAAATGTCAGGATTAGTTTTACTAACTAACAATCCTGCCAACTGAAATTCCTTCCTCGGTAGTCACCCTTAAGTGAGTCACCTGCTTTTGACATTAAACGACGTTCTTACTTATTCAAGAAGATCAATTATCCCTTTCTCTTAAGCAGACCCTCCATATTTAGACGTCCCCGAAAAAATAAACATCCGCTTCGTGTAATAGCAAATTTGTTTGCTTAAGACTGCTTCAAAGGAAGCAATTATGTATCCTCGTCTTAAATTGTAAAGTGTATTAAGTAATCTCAAAAGCTCATGGTAAAAGTATGTAAACCGAAGCTCCGATAAACAAACAGAGAGAGAGAGAGAGAGAGAGAGAGAGAGTCTGTAACTTAAAAAAATATTATCTTTAATAACGTAAACTACGACACAATTACAGACAAAAATAAAAACCTCTAGGCAGTTTCCTGTCAACTATTGCTAATGTTAGTGTAACATCAAATGCTTGTGATTAATTTCTATTGCACTGTATAATGTATAAATTCTTACCCAAAAACTAGAAAATTATAAAAATAAATGGATCAGGAACCTTTATTCTTCTCATTATATGAAGGGGTGTTTGCGATTTTCACAACAGGTGAAAAGGGCAGGTCATGGACTGGAAGACGATAAGTCCCGACCCAAGAGAAGTTCAGTATTCTGCATAATTTAAATAGGGTCCGGCTTTCTATTAAAATTCTGTAGTTACACGCAAAAAAAAAAAAAAAAAAATGGATGTACACTGCGTATTATGTAAAAGGAAATAAGAAAGTAATATATTTTCAGAAAGCTTATTATATCCGATAACTTAAAAGAAAAAATAACACCTACATGTTGCCTATTGCAGTCACTTGCGTAATTATATGCAAAACCCTTTCACATATTAAACAATCTCCCACTGACGACAGATACTTAAATCACCAATCACCTACATTTCATTATTCTGGTATTACACATTCAAAAGCAGATCAACAGTACTTTCATCGCTGCAACTAGAGAAAACCACAACAAACAATTAAGTGACTTGGAATTTTAGGAAAACAACAGTTCTGAATAAAAGATTCTGTGGCTGAGAAATCCGTGAATATAAATATGTTGGCTCGTGTAAATGTAATCGTTCTCTCTTTCATTTCTTCGTCAGCAAGCTGCACATCAGATGAAAATGCAACCATCAACTATAGAGAAAGAACAATACTAATGATAATATCTTAAAAATAAGCTTCATATAACTAAATGACAGAAATAATATAATGTATGAACATCTACAGAATTTTTAAAAATCTCTCATTAGTTTATCATAATCTTGTAATAAATGGAATCTAACTGGGTCTTATTATACTGGCAGAAATTACGTAAAAGCAAAAAATTTTTGAAAGAGTCTGTCTCCTCCGGAACAGATTTCTAGGACTTGAACTTACTCATCGGATACAACTTTCTCGATAAAATAATGCTCGTAAAACCTTAGGGAGAGAGATTTAATTTTTGTTAATGCCAAGAAGGTACAAAAATTATACACTTACTGACTTTGCGAAGTTCATATGGAGAAAGCAGAAGATATTATTTTAATCCCTTTAGAAAAAACCCCAACGCTTTGCGTACGTGTGAAGATAATACTCCATTTACTATTCCTGTCATTTTAAGACACCTGTTTTCCACATAAAACTTTTTCAAGCTTGAAAGGCTGTGGTAATGATTAAGGGCTCTAAAATTCAAATACTATTTCTGATTCGAACAAATGCTAAGCACAGCAGCTAACAAAACCAAATATGCTGTGAAAAACTAATATAAACATTAAAAAAAGGGAAAATGCAGAGGTCATATTAACTGAAGGCTATGTGATGTCACTTTTGACAAATAGAATTTTACAGTTCGTCTTATACAATGCAACAGGCATTTCTTTCTTCACGCGATAGCATACTAAATGGAAAGGAAAAGAATAGTATCAGTCCCTCTAAATTTTAATAATCTACAGCATATTCTGTGGGGTGGTTAATTTACTTTATTCACTTCCACGTTTCCTGTACAACCGCTTCAACAATTACTAATCGATGAAACTACTAATCAGATGGAGACAAAAAGTCCTTTGAAGTGGGGTGAATGCGGCTAACTCATCCGACTCCAATCGTCTTCAACCTATTAATTTTATATTTCAGGTTCAGGGTTAAAACTCAAAGATAAATTTGAATAACAGTATTAATATGTCCAAATGGAAAAACAACAGATAATGTAGATTTGTGTTTGTCTGCGTCTTGAGTAGAATGTCATCGGTGGCTTTTGAGGACAAGGATGAAAGCGGAGGACTAAAAGAATGTTGCATATTGTTTTTCACAAATTAAATACAGTGCTGGACTTACTTATCTTCAATTCTTTCCATACAAAGTAAAGTCTGTTTCCTTTTATAACCCATATGACTGAAGATTTAAATTGGCGTTTATATATTTTCCCATCAATTACTTTTATCATTCCTTTAACAAGTCCATATTATATAAAATACTAAATTTTACTTACTAACAATAAGTAACAGTTATGCAGTCTCTTAAATTGGAAGAAATGGGTCTTTTCATAATTAACTCTCCTTGAAGGGCACATCCATATCTTTACACAACGGGATTTTATATTTGCATGCACATATTTTGTTGTTATAAACGAATAAAATATCCAGCAAGTTTCCCTAATCAAAACCAACACAACATCCGGCATATCATACAGACACATTTTCCCGGGGTTGCTATTCTTTTATTCCATTACTAATTTCATTCAAGAAAATTTTAGAAAAAAGGCGTTTTACAAAATCATTTCAGTCACATATAAATGGAATTTTATCAATTTGACTTTATAAACAAGGAATGTTAATAATTTACCATTTGTCAACACCGTTTTTGTAACCTTTGCAAAAAATGGGCATAACCATTCACATCATCATCTATTCTTTACTATATTATCCTGGTTTGGTCTGCCGCTATAAGTAAGCGTTTCTATTAAAAATATTTTCTTTGGCTGTTGGACTAATATACACGAAATCTATTTCTAATCGTAAGTTTGACCAGTAGCAAAGAAATTACCTCTCTCTAAATACATATCAAAAGTGGGAATTCTAAAAAAATATGACTACAAACAAAATAGGAGCTAACCAAAAATCATATTCCTATTAGTCTCTCTGTCTGTTAACTAAACTCCATTCTTGAGCTCTGGCTATGTAAATGAATCTGGGAATCCTCCGAAAAAAAAACTAAATCTTATTACTACATCAATTCCATCGTTCAGGTTCCTACGAGATGCATAAAAGGACGTGTACATGTAATTTACACATTCTCTCTCTCTCTCCTCTCTCTCGATTTAGTTAATTTTGTAAATTTATTTATATCTGCTCTGTTCTGGAACTCCGATTCTTCACTGGACTTACAATGATTATGATATCGATACTGGAACGCGATGTGGATACAACACCACGAGGGGAACAAATCTCTCTCTCTCTCTCTCTCTCTCTCTCTCTCTCTCTCTCTCTCTCTCTCTCTCTCTCTCTGAACCCATCGCTGATAGCAGGAGGTAGCGGAAATTAGCCATTATTCATCGCCAATATAAGGTGATAACCGAGTTTGCCGGTTTCTTCTTTGGAATCTATTGAGGCTCCATAAAAATTTTCGCAAGAAAATAGGAAGGAAAAATTATGAAGACACTTGTGTGTGTGTGTGTCTGTATACCTGTACACATTTAAATATTCACACGTTCATACATACATACACACACACTTATATATATATATATATATATATATATATATATATATATATATATATATATATATATATATATATATATACTGTGTATATATATATATAATAGATATATACATATATAAATATACACATATATATAATATATATAGATACATATACTGTGTGTGTAGGTAAGTATGTATGCGCGTGTGAATATATAAATGTGTATACACACACCCACTCAAGTATCTTCATAATTTTTCCTTCCTATTTTGCTGTGAAAAAATATATATAATATATGTATGTATATATATACATACACACACACACACACACACACACACACACACACACATATATATATATATATATATATATAGAGAGAGAGAGAGAGAGAGAGAGAGAGAGAGAGAGAGAGAGAGAGAGAGAGCATGTGTGCGTCTATAATCGCTTTACCTGACCCTTTGGTCAATATAACAAAAGGGGAATAAGACACACTTCTGATTCCTCCTCCAATATGACAAATCTCAGGATCTGTCTGTCCCTCCACGTCTCAGCAAGTCCAATAATCTCTTCCATTTATGATGGAAATACTGCTAACACAAAGGAAGACTAGACTTCTCTGCAGACTTTCTAATTTTCCTTAATTTCTGTTTTGTGAAAAGGAGAGAGAAATACGTTATATTCTCAAACCCTGTAACACTAGATAAAAAAATTATGCATTATGCACATGTTTATGTATCTATGTTGATTTTACTCAACTGATAACATAGGATGAATTTATGGAGCAATAAAAACGATGAACAAACAGGTTAATGATGAGTAACGTAACAACTCATAATTTCTGAATTCTGCTTGAAATGAGCACAAAGCATCTGGTACTAAAGACAGCAGAACCACGGTACCTCATCAATGGTGCCTACAGGAGTTAGGCAGTAAGATCAGAACTAAAGTTTATGGAAGTCCCTATGGTTATATGAACCTTAATTACCAGTGTTGATGAAAAACAAAGGATGAAACCACTTCAAGCAATTCGGTCTGCAAGAGAAAGTCTACAAGACGTTGCCTCTACGCAGGCTGAAGAACAACATTCCACTTATGTTATAGTAAGATGTCTGATACATGTATTATTTCTATTAAATGGCGTGATTGATGAGTTATTTCTAGTAAATCATCTGATAGATGTTATTTCTATTAAATCATCCGATACATTTTTTTAATTAAATCATTTATGCATGTGTTATTTCTCTTAAATCATCTGATACATGTGTCATTTCTATCGAATCACCAGTCGAACATCAATCCCATATTATAGATTTTAGTTGCAATATCTATATATTGCAACCGAACACCACAACAGGACAATAAATGTCATTCGGGATACTCATGTTTACAGTGTACAAACACTCAATAACTAAACGCTCCATAACAAAACCAATTTAAATTTGTAATTGTTACTGACGCCAGCTTGACTAATCAATTCTTGGACTTGAGCGCATAATCTCATCTAGGATCAGAGCGGAAGGAAAGCAACCAAACTTAAGAAAGACGTCAGCGTGTACCAAAGCTAGCTCTTCTGAATTACTATGAGGTTTTTACTTTGTACCATTGCATAACGATGCTACTATATTACTTTTGCGTTAATATTGGGAGTTGCCTTTACTTTTAACGTCTAATGGAGAGATTTCAATGCTTAAATAATATCTGCAGTTTTCTGCGTCTCAGTCACAACAGTTGATTAACAACATTTGGAGCTTCTGCTTTCGAAAGAACAGAACCAAAGACATTATGATAAATCTTTTGATCTTTTTATTTCGATTTCTTTCCACTACAAAACAGCACCGTTGTCTCTTGCCATAGGCACTCTTTCGACCCCCGTGCCATCAGCATGAAGGAAGGGACCATTCCTCCTCTAAAGCTCGCTGTAGCACTCGTCGGACCACCCCATCCCAAAATATCCACTGGAGACTGGTAGCCCAAGGGTTACTACATTCCATGACTTTGTTTTTGCTACTAACAAGCTCTAGAATTTTCTCCCTGCTTTCGTTTTCCCTTATTCATATAAGCTATCATTCATGAGTTGATAAAATTGTTCTTGGTGGCAAGAAAGGCATAAAAAACAGAAAGCTCCCGCTTTCGAAGCTTCCTCTCTGAACGAAGTGGTTGGCATCTGAACAAAATCAATAAACGAGAGTCGGCGGAAATAAAAATAAGTGAACCGTAATAACCTTTTTGAAACTCGTAATTGAGAATAAACAGTTGAAACAGGCGAGTAATGGGCGGGGTATTTTATTTCGACACTTTTGAATTCCTTGGAAGCTAGACATATAACTTGAATTAAATGGAAACTATAAATACTATCACCAAAATTGTATACCCTTAAACATGGGTATTATGCATCATCTTCAAGTGTACCACTTAACGACCAAATATCTGTTTGTTAAGGTAATGATTAAAAGTCAAAGGGAACTCTGAAAAATTCATAAGCCTGCTTCGCTTAGCACCGACCGATCACAGATAATGAGTGAAAGGGTAGCCATGATCGTCATTGGCCTTTTCCACAATTACGCAAAAAATGAACTATTACGAAGCAATTAACAGGGATAATGGGTCTTGATTTCAAGGTCAACCTCCTCATCTGAAATAGAGATGAAAAATCCAGTTATTTACTTTGGGAAAAAGAAACTAGCTAATAGTGAACAAAATATATGTGTAGACATATATGCTGAATATATATATACATATATATATATATATATATATATATATATATATATATATATATATATATATATATATATATATATATATATATATATATATATACGTATATAGTGCATGCATGTATGAATATAAATTCGTATGTGAGCGCACGTTTACAACAACGAGCAAAACCAAGATAGCCTGAAGACAAGCAAAATGAGATTTGTCCCACAGAGAATATGCTGGTGTACGTATTCTGTCCACTGATGACAAAACTGCTCTAAAACAGAGGAAAGTGGTATGACTAAGAGAACACCGAAGTCGATAACGAATTCCATAGCGTGACTCAAAGGAAGAAAATTAATCTTACGTCACTGCCCTTTAGACTTTTGGCTAAGGAAACGTCGTTTCACTTTAACGCGTAAAGGTGGAAAAAGGATAAAAGGAACGATCCCGAGAGAGAGAGAGAGAGAGAGAGAGAGAGAGAGAGAGAGAGAGAGAGAGAGAGAGAGAGAGAGAGAGAGAGAGTTTTAAATTGGCTTACCAACGACGACTCTGATATTATGTATTAACAAAAGTACTCGTTATATTACCAGTCACTACAATGTATTCCCTGTCAGCTAATAATGTTTATAATCCAACAACAGTACCTCCAGAAGACGACATCTGGTAATGATGCTAAAAATCAGAGCTACTGACTGTTAAGAAACAGACGTGTTTGCTACCATCTCTCTCATTTTGTGAGGAATAATCGTATCGTTTTCTTCTTTATGAAACTGATTGTGGTATGCAAGATAAAACTATTACAAAATACGGGTGCTCTATGAAATTAAATCACGTTTAGCAAAAGGGGGACGTTGATTAGTCCAACCTGTAGATCCGATAGAGGCAAAAATATACATATTTAGGACGGGAATGTAAGGAGTGGTACCATTAGAGCTGCTGCATTATCAAGATGACATCATTGATGATAATATCAAGAAGATAACACCGTTATTTCCTCATTTTTAATGGAGATAATTTGATCGCAATAATAGTACTGAGGGATGAAAGTGAGCTGTGAGATGCCACAATTGCTGAGCTTGAAAACTTGCGGGAAGCGGTAGTTGGGATCTCGGAAAGTTTGCCACAAGACGCTGACCTAATTTCATGAAGAAAACTGAATCGTAGGAAGTGGACCTGAGAACTGATAACCTTTTGGAAAAGATCGAATGGAAGTTGCTATGAGAAAGATGACTGCTCCTGTTACAAAGAAAGCAATTCATTCAGGTAGTTAAGAAAAATACCTTTTTGGTAATAAGGTCTTCCCAGGCTTCCAGTAAAACCACTCAAAAGGAAAGTGAGATTGTTAATTAATGCGTTTACAGATATTCCAATTATTGATACGAGGGCTACCTCTATTCCTTGTGTTGGTCATTTTGCCTATGGAAGCAATATTGATAATTCAGCACTAGTATACATAAAAATATGGTATGTAGTGATTTTAGTGAGGAGTATGATGCGGTTGGTGCATTAGTAGACATAAACTGTTACCCACACCCTGTCGCTGCTGTAAGGAAAAGAGAGGACTGTTATTCAAGAACCTACCGTAGGTAAGACTCCCCACATCATTCAGAAATGTGATCATGAAATTCTAATGGTTATTCAAGTTCATACCGATGAAGTGTTTATGTTTTTCTGCTAGAGATATGTTCATATCGTGAGGAAAAATAAGTTCAAAAACGATGATAGAGTGCGTGGTAGTTGTGCAGGTAACCATGTAACGAAAGAATGTATTTCGATCTTTGTCAAATGCATCAGCTGTATGAGACAGAGGAGACATGATGCTGAAGATGCATGAATTCGAGAAGTTGCAAAAGTTTAGGATGTGGAGATAAAGAGAAAGGTTGCAAATACTAATCATGGATTCAAATGTTAATGTCTTTAGGTCACTATGAAATATAACATGAAAAAAAAAAAGAGTTGATAATGAGTGTTTTGATATTAATACACTGAGTAGTTATGCAGTTAGCAACTGACTGTCTTGATTATCTTATGGCTGTTTATATTGGATGACTAATAGCAAATAATATAAAACTGGCTTATTTCTAAATGATATGGAGAGATTCCTGTATTCACGTTGTTGATGTGATGTGCTATTGAAGGTTCAACAAGTAACAAGGAATGTATCGTGGGAACAAATATATATTAAAGGTATTAAAAAGTAAACAGTATTGTTATAACTGACTAATGTGCCACTGCGATGAATGTCTCGGTAAATCTGTATATTTTCAGTACACTTAAAAAAACTGCGAGGCTAAAATCTTGTCCTAACTGGATACAACGGAACGAGACTGCTCTCAAAGAGATGTCGGAAATTAGTGAGACTTTATCGCAAATGACACCTCTTTTCATTCTGAAAACATAAAAACTATGAAAATCCAAATCCATTACCATCTTTCGGTTACTATTCATGCATATAAAGGGGAAATTCAGCAAATGGCGGCGTAATTTACTGAAAGTTGCCATGAAGCATAGTCTACAGATCTGCAGAGAAAAAATATAGTGGTAATCTGAGACTCGATGCAAAGGAAATAACCAAGTCTCTGTCTCTGAATTTAATACATATAATAATCCTTCCATATCCAGTAATGATTGGGATTTATTAATAACCTATACGGACAAAGCAGAGCTATTGAATATGGAATTGAGGTTAACGAGAGTTCTGTTAACGTCCCTCATTCTGATACCTCTTGAGTCAGGTCTAAACAAAATTGCTTTTTTGAACTAAAAAGTTCCAGGCACCCGAAATAATTCAGGCGATGAAGACGTGGAAGGGTTTTTCTCAATGTTCCTTCAGTTGTCTGGCTAAACCTCACTATATTTTGTTATTTTACTTTCTAAATTATATTTTTCCCTACTCTGCTTCTTTCAGTACTCTCTGAGACCTCCGGAAACTGACCTTTAAGTCCCTTTTACGTACTGTAACTCGAATCTTGACATTCGGTCCTTACATAAAATAATAAGGCACTCACGAGACCCTGTATCTCCAAGATGTTCAGTCTGGTTCAAATTTACTTTAGTGCTGTCTCCAACCTGGTCAACCATACTTAGTTCTTCTGAGTTGGTGTTTTTACAGCCAGACTAATCTGTTCTGGTATTCTGTATGGTAGTGTCCGGAAACGTTTTAGTTTTTAGTCTTTAGTGGTGGCCTGACTGGTGGCCTTGAAAATAAAATAGTACAGCAGAAGGATGATACAACTGGGGCTGTCGTCACGCCCTTTCATATTACAGTATATGCACTTTCTTAGTTGCAAGCCTCAGCAGAGATAAAGACAACACTAACTGGAAGATTTTTCACCGTAATCCTAACCCACAATTCACCATATTTAGACGATATATTACTTATAAAATATATGCCATTGTACTGTTTCTATATCTACAAAAACATCAATAATAATAATAATAATAATAATAATAATAATAATAATAATAATAATATCACATACTCCGGAGTTGTTCTCGTACCACTGCTGGAAGATCTCTGCGTTTGAATCTCTACACACTACCAGGATCTTTACCTTCAAACAAAACTGCTCAGAGTGGATGTTTCTCGTTGCGTAACAACACTAATTATGTTGTATGTCACTGTCACACTGCCCAGTGCCAGTGGTCTTTCATTACTAACAGTGCACGATTAGGGAGCAGTGTTTCCTGTAATATTGTAAATGTTCACGCTCATAACTTCACGCGAGTGGGGAGGGGTTATATTATTAGTCCTCAGAACCGTGCGTCATTGCCAAACAATTTTGTCTTACGTTTCTCCGTAACATTTTTTTCTACAGGTATCTCTTTATTTGCTTTATCTAGTATGTTTTAATTTGTAAATTACTTTATATTTCACTATTTATTTTTCTGTGTTTTGGAAGCTTCCTTAGAAAGTGAATAGCATTTTCTTTGTTTCTTATGAATGTCCACTCACGCTGAATAACGAAAAAAATATAATACTAAAGAAATAAAAATAAGAAAATCTACTGAAACTAAATCACAAAATGTTACTTTTCAAAGTTTTTGCTGATATCTATCAGAGTATAGGCCATACTTTACTCTAGCTGTCACCATCCAAACTCATGCATTAATCACTGCAGAAAAGCTTTTATCTCTTATTGCAGGGACGTTGTTACACCCTCACCCAGAACAAAGAATGAACGCAAAACAGCAGATGAAATCCAGTTATTAAAATGGAACAACATCGCATATTGACAAGTCATTTCTTCAGTTTCTTTCGTAAACGGGGAAATGCTCTGAAAAGTCACACTTTGTGAGTTGTGTCAATCTCGCTCGAAATATATTAGCATCCGGGAATTAATTTAGGGGAGTCTATTAAGCATAAACGTTAGCCCACTGATGTTTGACATATAAAGAAACTGTTTAAATTTTCTGGTTAAAATTAGTTGATTTTCGGTTCTTTCTTTCGAAAGCATTTTCGCTTTTCTCTAACAGAAAAGAGAAAAAAATTAATAAAAAGAAAAGGAAAGACCAGCGAACCCAAACTTCGACGCTCAAATCAGTTCATACCCAGATAAAATCGCCTGGTTTTGCCATCCATTTTCCCTGTTCCCTTTTAGGCGGTTTTCCTTTTCCTTTTTACTGGATTTTCCTTTTTCTTTGTCTATCTGTTTCTTGAGTTCTTTTCACAATGGCTTCACTATCAATCCCGAAAGACCCCGGGAGAAATGAATCGCTGCGTGAAGAGGAAAAAGTCATCTTTTTTTCTTTTTTTTATGGAAAACAAAGACTCAAAGACAAAGGAATTTCAGCTATTCATTGAAACTATTTCTCGGACGGAAATGAAAAACTTAAAAAGATCCGCAATCAATTTCAACGGCGCTTTTCTAAAACAAAAAAGGAAGTTTAAGAAAAATACCCCTGGTTTCTAATAGTCTTTCTGTAGACAAATATATAATGAAAAAAGTATAAAATCTGATGGTAGAGCATCAAATTTTTGAAAAGTAAATAATTTCAAAATTACTAAAAATAAAATTAAAATATAAGCCAAGAGATCAGTAATTTATTTTATTTTACGTTAGGAAAATAAACTGAAGCGTAAAAATGACATCTCGTAAAACATTACATTGATTTAGGTGTGATTCCACATGTAAAGACTCAAGAACCTTCGTCGACGGTCAAAGGAAAAATAAAAACTTCATTTCGTTCAACTCTCTCTCTCTCTCTCTCTCTCTCTCTCTCTACCACTATTTATTTACGATCTCAGTTCTCTTGCTTGATTTACTTTAATAACCACTTAATATTCTTACTCTCAGTCTCTGCTTACCTTACCAATTCCGAATTTTTCTTTATTTTGCCACCGCTATTACGATCATTCCAACAGCCAGTCTCTCTCTCTCTCTCTCTCTCTCCTAGAGCTATGAACCATTTTTCACATGTGATCACCCTCACTTCGTGCTCTCATTCACAAAAGTCAATAAAGTCCAAATTCCTCTTCCTTCGAGCTAGACACGGCAAACTTCGTCTCTCCCAGAACCAGCGGGATATTTTTCCAGATGTGGATGAAATGAACACGAGATGCTGCAACCTCAAAAATATAAAATGATAGTAAAAAGGATTGGCAGTCATATTAGGATTCGCTGATCAAACCTTCCGCCGCATGGTTCCGGATTCCGGATTCCACACATTCTTTAGTTGTCCAAAACAAGATTTAGTGACCAAATAATGAATTCTGGACGGCACTGTTATGAGATGGTTGTTTGCAAGAGGTGGCAGTTGTACGTATGCATCGCATTGCTTTACAGCGAGGTACGTCAAAAACAATGGTAATGGATCATCATAAACGAAATATATAAAAAGGAAAATATTCTGTTAGTCTTTTGCTCTCAGGTTTTTAATAGAATATATAATACACTTTTCTAACAAACGTACAGCAATCTACTTTATACACATAAAATATATTCTGTATAACATCAGGAATAGAAGAATCAGACTTAGCCTTAGGTTGCTACGTTTAATGATTACTTTATGGAGATGTCTGTCACTAAATATGCTGTGAAAATGGTGACCTTAGCTATTAGACAAACTTCATTTACATGTAACAGCAGCAGGCGACAATGAGAATGAGTTCGTAATGAGTGACAAAATGCATGGAATTCTACTCTAAATTTTATTGGCATCCAGTGACATCAAAAGCAGGTTTCAAGGTCCACCGAAAAGGATTCCATAAAGCACCGTTAAAAGTACCGTGCCATCATATAACTTTCCGATTCAATCAATCAAGCAAGGAAGCCAATCATATTCTAGACTTCCTATACAACTACGAATTATCTGAGGCGATGTTAGCCAACATGCGTTTTTAAGACAAAACGAACTAAGGTATTTGTCCTTCTGACAAAACGGGAGATTTTCAGGAAACTGCCTTTGTTCAACGTCTACACACAACCGAAAAGAAATCAGACGCAAATTTGGAAAGGACACCAATCCTTACACCGAAATGTGTAATCACTCAACCAACGATACTTAAGATGGAACAGGAGCGACAACTAAAAAAAAAAAAAAAAAACTATGAAAAGGAAGCTACTCTTTTCATGAAACGTTCATCGTGCAAGACTTAAAATATAAGAGTATATGATCAGCTTTCCAGACCACGAT
>NC_089744.1:53704098-53761598 GCF_040412425.1 Macrobrachium rosenbergii
CCAGGATGAGCGTATAGCTCGGCAACTACTGGGCTCTCTTCCGCCCCTTCTTCTTCTTCTTCGGTTTCCTCCAAGGCCTATCAGTAGCTGGCCTAGCAGGTGATGAGAGCACCGACCCGGGGACAGGCCAGGAGGGCTAGCAGGCGCGAAGTCATGGGCAACTGCAAAAGCTGCGGGAGGACTCCTACTCCGGCTGCTGCGACAACCGGAGCGAGAGCGATCTCGACTTCTGCGTCCGAGGATGCCAGTTCCTGGTCTTCCAAGGGAGGGGTACCATTTCGATCCTCCAGGGGTTCATCCCCTGAGTCAAATTTGCAAAGAAGAATCTTGCAAAGAAGTAGTTTCCGGTGCTGGAGGCTCTCCAGTCGCGATGATCAACTGCATGGGGAATCCTAAATCTCCCGGAGGAGGATTCGCCTCATGATTTAGACCCGCATAGGGGCCTTTTCCATTGGTAGCTCAACGTCCGTGGCGGACGGAGTCTGGCACTGCTCAGTGCTCGCAAGTGGCACTGGCAGCAGTTGAGGGTCAGGCATGCCTGATGAGTGGTCCGGAGGTGCAATACCTCTCGGACGACTTGGGTTTGGCTGCGGCAGAGATTCCTGCCCCAGCAGGAGATCGTAGCCTCTCCTAGAGTTTTGTTCGGGGGCGTCCGCTGGGCGTTGCTTGCTTGGGCAGCCCTCCCAATTTGTGGAGTGGTCTGCCCGCTTGCACGTCCTGCAGCGGTACTGCTCCTCCTGAATCTCTCTTCGCGGAGGGGGAGGACCTCTTGGTGGGCCAGCCCTTCGCGATTGGAGAGGGCTAGGCCTGAAATAGGTTGGGTGGTGCCCCTTCCGCGGACCACTTTGGTGGGCGGAAGGTGGAGGTTTGTCATTTTTGGGAGTTACAACTGGGGCCTCCGTGGAGGAGGTAACGTGGCTGCGGAGTGGCGTTGGTGACGGGCTTCCGCAGAGAAGATCCTGACCCAACAAGAAGGCCACTCCGGGCCGAATTCCACCTACCACGCCAAGGCGGTGGGGTATCGTGCCCCAAGGTGTCCTAACCTGGAGTTGGACAGTAGGAACGGTGATGGTGTGGCCCTCTATCCACTTCATTTCCCACCGGGTTTCTTCGTCAACCATGGCACCGGCTGGCACTTGGGCCCTAGTGATCAGGCTAATGTCTGCCGCAGTGTCTACTGTGACCGGAAGGGTCACTGGCAGGCTAGTGCTCTGAAGAGGGGCCACCGAGATGAACTGGGTTTCCAGTCTCTCGGGGTAAAGGATCCGGTGCGGACCAGCAGCAGAAAATGAAGTGCTGATTAGGTTGACAAATTTGGTGGTGGGGACATGATGTGGACAGGCCGGAGATCCAGCATTGTAGTGGCTAGCAGCCCCACAGGATCTGCACGGGCCTTTTGGATGGGCTCGGTGGCCTGCAGTAACTGTTGGAGGAGAGGGCTGAGCGGATGAATCGGGAGTGGAGTTCTGGCTGGTAGGGTTAGGCTGCTTATTAGTGCCGAGTTTGTATCGGCACTCAGCTTCAGCGTGGCCCCTCTTCTTGCAATAGTTGCACAGGGTCTTGCTAGGCAGTCCATTCTTCGGCGAGTGGAGTTCGAGAGGTAGGCCGGAGGGATGATTCGCTTCTGAGAGGTGCTATGCGACTGATTGAAGGTTTCCCACGAATCAGCCATGCGACAAGCTTCCATAAGTGTGGAGGGCTGTTTATCGTTAAGATATACTGCAAGGGGCCCTGGCACACATTGGAAAAGGTCTTCTAGCATGGTCCGATTGAAGAGATCCTCAAACGTCGTGCAGGCCAAGGAGTCGAACCAGCGCGCATCGGACTGGGTTTTGTGACATGCCCATTCCGTCCAAGACCAGCCGACTTCCTTGGCAAGACCTCGGAACCGTTGTCTCCATTTTTCTGGGGTTATTTCGCAGGCCTTTGTAATGACTCTACGAACTTCCGCCATGTTGCCTCTCTGGCTCTTCTCCAGTGAGCGGCGCTGCCTTGGCTTTTCCCTCCATATGCTTGGCTAGTATTAAGGCTCTCTCCGTCTCCGTGGTGCTGTAGTTATCGAAAAGAGCCTCGATCTCCTCCAGCCATGCTTCTGGCTCGTCCTCAGTCCACTTGGGGACTAGGGAATTGATGCTCGAAATTGGAGCGTTTGATGCAGCAGGTGTAGGACTGGAGGCTTGATGGTTAGCCATAGCTTCGGCATTCTCCATTTTCGCTCTCTCAAGCTCGAGCTCCTTCTCCTTTAGGGCTAACTCAGTTTCCTTGCAGGCTAACTCATGCTGTCTCCTTCTTTCTTCTCTTTCCTCTTCATATTGCCTTTGCTCGGCTTCATACTTCCTCTGCTCGAGTCTTTCTTCCTTCTCCCGCTTGGCCAAGTCGTCCACTTGCTCCTTAACCCAGGTAGTAAGTTCCGAGCCGGTGAGACCTGCCGCCGTCCCCAGCCCCAGGAAGGTTTTATAATGCTCTGCTGCCATGGTTCTGGTGGGAAGGGCGTCAAACCGGTCGAGTGGGCGTACTTGGGCAGCGAGGAAGTGTCTCTTCAATGACGTGGCACCCTTTCAAAAGGTGGCACTGTAGTTTGGGTGTGCCGTGTACAGGTCACACTGGTGGCACTCAGTATCCCTAGGCACTGGTGCAGGTTAGGTCCCAGAAGAACCTTCTCTTCTGTGTTCCCTTTTGTTTTCTTTAGTGGCACTTATGGTGCCAATGTGTTCCTAGGGACCCTCTACTGGAGTCCAACTAGGCTATATGGGAGGAAAGGCACTCTACACCCCCTGCAGAGTGCAACAATCGAATGAGAGAGAAAGGGAAGGTAAAAGAGAGAGAGAGAGAGAGAGGTAAGCTATTCAAGTGATGAGTGCGGCAAATTATTGGCACTGTGGAATAAAGTGAATTTGGGTTTTTTTTTTTTTTTTCTTAAAGATCCTCGTGAGTGGCTGGTCCCAGTACCGGCCCCAGTGCTGGCCCCTTCTTTTTTCAGAGGGTGAAAACTACTGTTTGCTTCGGTCTGGATAGCAGGCCTCACTCGTGACCGACAGTTTATCACTGTATTGTAATTACTCTTAACTTGTCCTCATCTATTGTGGGACAGAGGTGTTTCTTTTATTTGGTTAAAGCATTCGAATTAATTAGCCTAGTGTCGGCCGTTCTTTCTTTGAAGAGGGTCACGTACACTTAGGTTAGGGAATGCTTACTTGAATGACGAGAGAGAGAGAGAGAGAGAGAGAGAGAGAGAGAGAGAGAGATTTTCAATCAGCGAATTTCTTTCTGCTTGAGAACATGTAAACAAAGATTTTATACATGCACAAGGGCATGGATCTTAATAAAATGATATAGATGCGTCGTCTTGGCTTCCTTAGGGATTACTTTATTATCTTAATTTTCCTGGGAGCCGACGTCACAAAAGTTTATCGTAAAAATTTTAAATTTTCTTTATATGATTTTTATAGTAGGTATTCGTAGGAACTTGTTATGGTACTCCTAACTAAGGCCTATCTTTCCCTGCCTAAATTGTCTTTTGTTTTTTTTTTTTTTTTATTTCTAGCTAAGATATTGCGAGGTGGGTTCGCTACGAAGGGAAAAAAAAAAAGAATGCCCCCCCAGAGTGGCTCGGGCAGAGGTCACAATAACAAGGTCGTTGAGATGGCGGCCAAGGTCCCGTTAGGCCTAAATTTCAAAACAACCTCGGCCTGCGAAGGAAACCCCAAAATGGCCGTTCTCTCACAAACAGTTCGAACAATTTCAAAACAAATCCAAATGGCGGGTATTTTCTTTAGCACAAATTCAAACAACGAACGAAACAAATGCAGGTATCCAGATTTTACTTTAAATATACCAATCATGCATAGCGTTTTACGTTACGGATGGAAAACTAAATTACCAAACAACTTTGTGTCTTTTGTTATCGTTCTCACGGTGAAACATCCTCGGCAAACAATGGAATAGATTTGCGTGATTTGAACGGACCAAATTTACTTTACTGAAAATGTATTTTATGATACAATTACTACTTCCGTTCGTTCATACTTCACTGACACGGTTTTTTTAATGATTCCCGCTATATGCAAACAATAACGATCGGAATTGCCGACGCGATTTCTAAATTACTTTGTGTATATGAACTGGGCTCCGCGATTCGGCCTTTGAATTCGTTACTTGAACGACTTGACTCACGGTCCGAACACGGTAATGTCCTTGTCTTAGACGTTATAAATTATGACTCTCTGCTCTCGACGCACCCTTTCCTACGCTAATTCTCGCTACACTTGTTACTAACTATTCTCTTTACTGCTTATTATTATGCCTCGTTCCTTGTTTGGAAGAATGAAATGGAGTTCGATATCTGACTTTTATTTTTTTTTTTTTTTTTTTTTTTTTTTTTTTTTTTTTGAATTAATGTAATTTAATTTCCTTTTCTCCAGATTCTTTCTCTAAAATGTACTTTAGATCCTGGCAAGGTCGCCAATGTTACGTGTGAGGAGTCTTGGTTGATCATGTATTATTCAATTTACGTAAATTTTACGGCCCTGCAAACCAAGATTACACGTAACCTGTCACTTGAAGCCAAAAGTTAACCTCAAAGACAGACGTTAATTAGCAAGGTCGCCAGTTAAGGGTTATTAACCTTAACAAAGAATATTTGAGATGAATTTGATTTTTAAACGCAACGGTTCTTCCAAACATTCGGACGCGAGGCATACAAAAGCATCGAGATTTAACCTGATTTTGCTTACCCTAAATCCTAGGTATTTTACTGGAATAACGGGTTGAAGCTAACAACATAATAATTATGCTTAATCTAGACTTTGTAAACACATATACCTAAGTGGTGGCTGAAGGAAGAAAACAAAGAAAAAATGTGAAATACAGAAAAGTACTAGTCAATCGGTGAAGCTTCAACAAGAATCGGACTTACCGTGAATGTCGAAGTCGCTGCGCAAACGAGGGACCTCAGGAGTCGTATTCTGGCAGTCTTCCCAATTCACTAATTAAGATAGACGTAGGAGAGAAAGTAATAAAGAATAAAGAATATCGTTCGGACACGCACGCAGGCGTCACCCTCGTTTAGTGACCGCTGGAATCTCTCTCGACGACCCGCCCGTTCCCGCCAGGTGAGGGCTTATACGCCCGGGCAATCCGACCTTGACAAAGGCATCGTCGAATGCATAGAATAAAGCTTAAGGGCCACCATAACTAGGGTCATTGAGCGTAAACCCTCTCTGAGGCTTAGGTCCCTAATGCCCTCGCATATTTTGTTTACAAACTTTCCAGCCTATGCGGCGCCATTTGTCTAAGGCGGTGATTGTTATTTTTAAATTGCCTACCCTACCGGCGTGGCAGAGATGTTCTCTGTCGAGGTCAATTGGCCTAATATTCCTACACCTAACTACATCGAGGGCGAACAGCAGTAATATTTATAAAAAAAATATATATATATATATATATATATATATATATATATATATATATATATATATATATATATATATATAGTATGCATTACAAATTTCTACTTTCTTTAGTAAAATCACTGCTAAAAGATCATCATATTAGAGGAATGCTAAATAACATTTCATCAGAGAAAATTTAGTCAACCGTTTGTTTCCAAAAGATCTTATAACTTGTCAAAGAGGCTTCCAAACTTTTAAAGCAACTTTAGTTTCGGCGCTAAGAAAATCACTACAAAGTTCGTAAAAAGCTGATTTTCTTTCGTGACGTTTTGGTCTACTGGCTATTTCTGACATTTTTAAAGAAGAAGGATTAAAATATATTTCTTGACGCATCTACTAAAATACGTCAAAAGTTTATTTACATATACACATTCAATTAAATAAGTGTTCTGTGCAGAAAAATATGTAAATACTACACTGCATATATATATGCATATGTATATATATATATATATATATATATAAATATATATATACATATATATATATATATATATATATATATATATATATATATATATATATATATATATATATATATATGTGTGTGTGTGTGTGTGTGTGTATAAAGTTACACTGCGTCATTCTCAAAGCTGTAAAATTATAATACAATTTAATTTAGAACATTTCTAAAGAAAACTCACGAGGGGCACAGAGCAGCAGGCATGGACTGGGTATTCAACAAAGGTATCACAAACAGCGATTCAAGAATGGAGAATTGACGGCCATTTGAAGCCTTACCGACATTTTTCATTTCCTTGTATTCAATGTCATATTTACATTGCCTGATGTGATCTTTAATACACGATAATTCAGGGCTTGACCATTTAACGCCTGGTCGGTATCTCACGGCAGGATGAGAATGTATTCTCACTTTCATTAACCTACGAGTGGAGCCCAGGTACTGCCCCAGGTAGCATATGGGGAATTTAAACTGATGACCCCAAAGGTCATCAAAGGATAAGGTCTTTCTTTGTTTCTAAGTAAAGACTCGCTCAGGATCAACTGCTGTAAAGTTGTGATCAATGATTTTATAAAAACCTTGATCGAAATTAGTATAAAAATTAACGAAACACTTATGTAAAACGATGATTTTGAGGCTGTGGATATTTTGAATTTTGTTTATTAAAAATTCATAAAGTTCTTTGGCTTGAATGGTAATCTTGATTTCTAGCATTTCCACTGAGTTTTCTCAGGAATGTATTAGCCAAAAAGACAAAAAGTAATGTAACAAAAAAAAAAAACAACATCAATAAAATACATGGCCACATGCGCGAATTGATCAACCATCAAAATATTTGCAAAACCTTTCTGACTAAATATTAGAACACTAGTATACCTGTCCTTAAAATACCGGTATTTACAAAATAAACACATCACTTTTATGAAAGCGCAAATTCATACATAAAAAGAAACAAAATCCAATGAAAACATATTTCTCGATTAAATCTTCTAACTCTAAACTTCTCAGAAACATTTAGCACAGTACATTTTTCGAATTGGTGACATAGTAGCATAATGCAAGAAGTTCTTGATGAATGCCCTAAATTACGACATTCAAAATATTTTTCCCGATATCTGCCGATTTAAAATACCCCAGCCCCTCAGCTTCTTCCTACCATTCGACCACGCGGCCAAAAAGTAAGCAAATTAAAAAACTGAAGATTTGTAGCCTGGAACTTTATCGATATTCTACAGGAGCCTAGGCCGTATTCGAGGTCTCTCTCTCTCTCTCTCTCTCTCTCTCTCTCTCTCTCTCTCTCTCTCTCTCTCTCTCTCTCTCTCTCTCTCTATATATATATATATATATATATATATATATATATATATATATATATATATATATATATATATTCTTGACAAATATATACATAGACGACCACTGGCTTTCACCTGGTGATCGAATTCACATAAGATGGCCAACCACTGCAAATAGAGTGCAATGGCATCCAACCCAGCATATCACTCTCTCTCAGTAACCCTTCCTTTTATCCATCCTCTCTGCTGCCGAGATCTCTGTGCTTTTTAGGCTTATGGGAACGATGCGTGCAGCCACCGCCATCTTGTGAAAGTTGCCCTGGGGCGACCCCGGGCCAGGTCAGAGAAACATGGGCCAGGAGATATGCTATTCTGCTGTTAGAAGTTGTCTCAAGCAGACGTAAATTCCCGTTCTGCTTCACAGAGGCTGCCATTTGCCTCGTGCCACATGGACATCAATTCTGGGACCCGAACTCATAAAGGAGTGATCACTTCGGATACCCAAGCTAAGTCTAAACTGTACAAGGGAATTTGGCAGCCCATTTTCCTTCGACTATAATCTGTTTTTTTTACTTTTATCAAGAAATCTTCCTCAGCTCCCCCCTGGTCTCCCAGTGGATCGCTCTCTCCCTTCGTCACCGTATGTCCCACCTTGGCTCCCATACAACTCTTCTACACTAAATGCACCCACGAGGGGTTAAAGGAATCTTTAAGCATTCGGACGTGATACTGCAGTGAGTTAGGGTAGCTCGATGGTAAAGAGTTAGGGCCTTAATTCATGCTAGTCCTATAGTTGATTCGGCACCTCTCTCTTTCAGAGGGATGCCTTTATCCTGCCTGATGTGGGAGAAAGCTCAGCCTGCACTTTCGTTCGTCGCCTGGAAACTCCAAGTGCGACAGAACAAAGGAATTTCACCTTGTACAGCACCGTCAAATAATTATATATATATATATTCTTCTTTATTGTTTACCCATGTGTGCCCATGGTTATAATTAATCTGTGAGCTATTGCTATTATTTGTTAAGTAAACGTCGTTAACTGTTATCTGAGTGTAATTACGCCTTGCTGTAGACTGATGTACAGTAATAATTCATGTTTGCACTCCCATCTTTTCCATTTCCCTCATGTTTTGTATTACTGGCAGCCAGTTTATAACATTCCGTTGTGCAGCCACGGCTAAAAAAAAAAAAATATATATATATATATATATATATATATATATATATATCATATAAATGCTGTAATTAACAATAAATATATATATATATATACACTATACACAACACATAAATGATTATTTCACTAGTTAAAAAAGAAAAACTAAATCACAATTACAGTAAACATTAAATAAAAAATCTTTATTTACCATATCATTCGAGTTTTCGTGTGAACACGCGACTAGATTCTTGGTTACCAGTTATAACTGACATAAAATTTAAGAAAACCCATATTGCAGTTCACAGAAAAAGGGTTGTGAATATAAAATAAGGTTTACAGTGTAAGACTGATGAATAGGAAAAAATGGGGATCCTTTTTGGAAAATGAGAATTCCCTGAACGGACAGCAAATCATTCATAAAGGTTCGACAGGGCTTTAGTAGGCTGTTCTATGCTTGAATGACGTAGATTATCATTAAAAATGCAAAAGATTGACAAAGTCTGTACAATACCGTACACCGTATAAAATACTATACAAAATTCAAAATCATTATGGAAAAAAGAAATTTAGCAAGGCAATCTAATGTAAAATCTAAAACACGGTTTTTGGTTAAGCTGCCTAAATTCCAAATAATACATATTTCTGCTTAGGCTAACGCCCTCATCTTCCAAATAGAAGCATTTCGATAAGCGAGGAATAGATTCAGAATCTATTTCCAATATATGAAATGGCGTCTTGTTCGAACAGCTCATGCTAATTACATTCATGTAATTACAAGGCGTTTACAGATGTGGTTTATATACTAATTATTTCTTTATCTATTTATTTCTTATTTTTGTAGATGATACAAAATATCGTGCAAAAAAACGCTGAAACACTAAAAAGCTAATAAATTATTTCAACAGAAGGATATGATTTTCTCAAGTACAACCACCATAAAAATGCAAAGACCCATGGTGCACTAAACATATCATTTAAGTACTTCTGTAATTGCATCGTGCTTATTACATGCCAAATAAGCAAGTTGCTCTGCATGTTCCTGTTCAACAGTTTGTGACAGTTAAAAGTGGAGTTCATTAATCGTTGACTATCCATGTTACACACAGTAAAAAGCAAATACATGAATACTCGTTGCTTCTTATAATGTCAGATGAGGTATGAATTTGCAACGAGTTGCATATTATCTAAAATAAGCTCATAAGTAGGATTAATAATTTTATCTCTTTCTACTTTTCTCGAACCCCAAGGTCATTTACGTAACCTGCAATCCAATGCTGTAAATAGCTAAAAAAACAAAAAAAACTTTATTAATCACATAACATTAAAGGAAAGGACGGTGCCAGTGATACAAAGGGAAGTTACAGAAAGTTTTGAAACCGGTTTTTGCTGCAATATTATAATGTTATCCCGTGTAATTAGCATTTAATTATAATCAGTGTCATAGAAGGTATGAAACATCTGGGATAAAATTTCCCTTTGTGTTCATATGGGTTGGGAAATATACCCAAATTATTTCATTTCGTCTCTTTACCGATCTCAAGGTCCAAGACCAATGTCCATTTTCGTCATATACAGTTTGTCACATTATGTGTCATGATATTCATAAAAATAATATATTGCATATATTGCAAAGGTCAAAAATACTAAGGAGCTGGGGAATTGTGATATAGTTATAACCTCCGAAGTAAAGCTGCGTTGTCATGCTACAAATATAAATATTAAAATAAAATTAGTGTTAACTTAATACCACTTTCCATTCTTTAAAGATTTATTGTAATATAATTACAGCAATATATCTAAATATCATGAGTACAAACTATACCTACTTCAAAATTCCATTCTGAAGAGAGGATGAAATCTTCAAGTTCATTAAGTACCATACTGAATTATCGATACCATTTCTTTAGTTTTTCAAAATATACGAGTATTCTTATGCTGTATAGTTTCATTTTATCCGAAATTTCCGTATGCGCTACGAAATTTCATCCTTACAAGAGGATGAAATTTTACTTTGTAGGTTTTCCTTCAATGTTTTCCCTATTCAGAAACAAAAGTTCATCACGTATAATATTCTTTTATTAGCGTAACATTCCCGGTCTGTTCTCGTTTATTCTTTTATGACTTTATTACTTTCACTCACACAACTATTCAGAATTTTGATTTTTTAGCCAATTCCAGTCAACAAGGCAGACATTTTTAATTTACCATGTCCCCTCATAAATTCTCACCAACTCAATTATGCATCTTCCATTAAAGTTAAAAAGGATTTTACGAAACAGTAACCTTCTCTTAATAACAGATGCCTTAGTTTTCACGGAAGTGGCATACATCTGCCCACAAAAACCTCATAGTTAAGCCCCTTCTGATTATACCCACAACCTCAATTTTCAGCTCATTCTGGTTAAAGCTAACTCTTCCAATTAAACTCCCTCCTGACCATACACAAACCTTCATATTTAAGCCCCTCATGATTATAGCCAAAACCTCAAATTACGACCTTCTGATCAAAGACAAAACTCCACATTTAACCTGCTCTTGACTCTACCATAGTCAAAACCTCATCATAGTCAAAACCTCAAATTTGCCTACATAACAAAAACCTGAAGTTTAAGTTCCTCCTGTTCACGGTCAAAATCTCAAATTTAACTGTATAATCAAAACCTAAAATTTATGTTTCTCCTTTTCACAGTCAAAACGTCAAATTTAACTATATGACCAAAACCAAAAATTTAACTTAGTGATCATACTGAACCCTCGAATTTCACTCCCTCCTGATTATCACCAAAACTTCAACCCTCCTAATGAAAACAAAAACCTCAAATTTATGGGCCTCCAGATCACTGCAAAACCTCAAACATATCTCCCTTCTGATCACAGAAAAGGCTTAAATTGACTTCCTCCTAATCACTGCCTAAACATTATATTCTTCTTCATCCTTCCTGGGTAAAGTCAAAGCCTCAAATTTATTTCCCTCCTGATCACAGACAAACTCGTAAATTTAATTTGGTCCCAACCACACCCGCAACCTCAAATTTTTAGTCTCTTCTAATATCTAAAAGTTATCTCCTTCCTAAATTTGGCAAAATCTCATATTTAACTCACAGCCAAACTGAACTCCTTCCTGATCACAACCAAATTCCAGAATTTTAACTCCCTCCTGATTACTGAAAAAACCTAAAATTTAACTACTGCTTGATATAGACCAGCTACTCAATTTCTAACTCACTCGCGATCACAGACAAATTTCAAATCTTAAATCCATCTTCATCACAAATAAAACATCAGTCTATCTCCCTCCTCATCATAACATAAACCTTATTCATAATCACTCTTGAACATAGACAAAACCTCAAAAGAATTCACTCCTGATCGTAGCCAAACGTCATTTCTATCTCCCTCCTGATCATAACCAAACTCAAATTTAACTCGTTCTTCATCACGGTCAAACCGTGAAATTCAAATCCCTCCAGATAAAAAGAACCCGCACATTTAACACGCTCCTTGTGATAGACAGCACTCATATTTATTTATTTCCTGATCGTAGCAAAAACCTTAAATTAAAATAACTACCGATAAAAACCCGATTCTCATAATTATTTAACTCCTGATCATAGCTAAAACCTCAAAAACAATTCCCTTCTGCTCATAGACAAAACTTTAATTTTAATTTCCCCTTATCACATCCAAACCCTTACATATATCTCCATTCTGATGATAACTAAACCTCAAATTTGATTCCCTCTTGATCATAGCCAACAGCTCAAATTCAACTTCCTCCTGATTACAACCCAAGCTTCAAATTCATGTCCCTCCTGATCATAACGATAACCTCAAATTTAACTTCGTCCTCATGTCAGCCAAAACATCAAAGTTATCTGCCTCCTGATCATAGATAAAATCTTAAATGTAAGCCCCTTTTGATCACTGCCAAAACCTTATATACATAACCATCCTGATTATGGCCAAGTGTCACTCCCTTCTGATTACAACCAAAACCTTAAACTTAACTCTTCTTGCTCATAGCCAAAACTTAAATTTTAGCTCATCTTGATTACCGCCAAAACCTAAAATTTGACTGTTTTAATCGTAGCCAATCTTCAAATTTAACTCCCTCCAGATCACAGCAAAACACTTAAATTTGACTGCCTCCATGATCATATCCAAAACCTGGAATTTATCACAGCCAAAACCTAAAATTTCATCCCTACATGATCAATGCCAAATTCAATTCTTTCCTCAAATCCTCAAAGTTAAGTCCCTCCTGATAATATAGCGATACCTCAAAATTAAGTCTCTCTTACACACAGCCAAGTAAAAAAAAAAAAACAATTATCATATGTAATATAATCCCTGTTGGGCATAACTGCAAAATATTAAGTTTTCAATCCAGTCATCAGAACTCGGCTAGCCTTGCCACAGTCGTCTACCTCGAGGAAGAACACCGGTATTTTATTTTAATTTAGAACTCATTATAGTCATATAAATCTACCATCTATTTTAACATCCTAAGGAACCAGCCAAGTCTAAGGCTACCTAGCTATAGGCCCTAACAACGAAACAGAAATAAATGCCTTATAAAGACCTGCGTTACAGAGAAAAGAACTCTGCGAAATTAAAATGACTATTAAAGTTTGAATCTAAATTAGTTTCATAATGGTGACCAAGTATATGGATTACGATAACATATTCAGATGTAAACATTCACATGAATTGGGTACTGAAAAAAAATAAGTCTTTAATTTCACACGCACTTATTTCCTCAGTCCCTTTCCCTTCATAGTATAAACAGTCAAGCATACGATTATGCGCAGTCTTAAGCCACCACATGACCGCTTACACACAATTAATTTCGCAAAATCATTTATATTCCCGTTCCACCAGTCTCCTCCATTATTGGCGTTATATTATGTCAAACGTAGACTTCCCCCTGGCCAGGCACCGCGTGATGGAACACCATTCTCTCTCTCTCTCTCTCTCTCTCAAAACACTACCGTTGATAACAAGAGCCAACAGAAAATGACGATTACTCATCGCAAATGAAAATGATAAATGTGTTTGTCAGCTTCTTCCCGAAAATCGATGGAGAAATTTGATAAATTTCTACCTGGCAAAAATACAGGATGAACATAGCGCACGAGCAATATATATGCATATGTATAGTATATATTATGTATGTATGTATGTATGTATGTGTATATATATACAGTATATCATGACAGGGTGACAAGGAGACAATCGGTCATCTATAGGTGATTTATTTGCCGACGAGTTTCGTAACACATTGTTACATCATCAAGGCTAAAAGAGAAAATATACAAATTAAAATATATGGAATAAAACTAACGGCTTCAAGAGTCTCAACATGCTATATAAATATACATTAAAACAAGACAATTCAGAAAAAGCACCTGCTAGACTAAAAGTTGAGGATGAATGACTGAAAGGGAAAAGGAAAGCGGCAAAGAAAACTGGCTCAAGCCAGATACAACTAAACAGAGGTGGTGTGTGAGTTCAACTTAGGAACTAGCTGCTTAATAAATAACGATTCTAAACTGAGCAGTTCCTGTCGATGACTTGTTTGGCCTAAAACAGAGATGTCAGAATAATTAATACTAGTATTACATATATTTGAATGGTTTCTAATATTAGAAAATTCTGGATAGGACAATCTGCAAGCAGTACGATGACTAACTCCTTTATGTGAATCTGCTCTGACCCTCAGCAATCGTTTAGTCGATCCCACATAAGTCCCCAAATTATATCTGGGGCAAGCATATTTATATACACCGACGATGGCATTATTAGGCAGATTCTATCCTTAAATTTAAAAAGAGACCCTATTGTAAGTGGATTTTTTGGTATTAGAATGACTTGTAACATATATTAGAATGACTTGTAACATATTAAAATGTTTTTCTAGTGAAGACTTCAGATTACTTCTAAATTTAAAGTAATCTGAAGTCTTCAATAGAAAAACATTTTAACATGTCTTGTAACATGTTAAAATGTTTTTCTATTGAAGACTTCAGATTACTTCTAAATTTATCTTCTAGGATGTATGGGATGGTTGCAGAGTTTCTTCCGTGGTACTGTACTTATAACAGCCGAGTCAGATAGTTTCTTATTTAAGAAATTCTTACAGTGTTTGAAGAAAACATTAAAAAGCTATTGGACTCGGCTGTTATAAGTACAGTACCAGGGAAGAAACTTTATGCAACTATCCCATACATCCTAGACGATAAATTTACAAGTAACCTGAAGTCTTCAATAGAAAAACATTTTAACATGTTAAAAGTCATTCTAATCAACTAACAATAGGGTCTCTTTTTAAATTTAAGGACAGAATCTGCTCAATAATGCAATCGTCAGTCGTATATAAATATACTTGCCCCAGATGTAATTTGGGGACTTACGTGGGATCGACTAAATGATTGCTGAGAGTCAGAGCAGATTCACATAAAGGTGTTAGCTATCGTACTGCTTGCAGACTGTCCAATCCAGAAATTTTCTAATATTAGAAACCATTCAAATACATGTAATACTAGTATTAATTATTCTGACATCTCTGTTTTGGGCCAAACAAGTCATCCACACGAACTGCTCATTTTAGAAACTTCTTTATTAAGCAGCTAGTTCCTAAGTTGAACTCACACACCACCTCTGTACAGTTGTATCTGGATTGAGCCAGTTTTCCTTGCCGCTTTCCTCTTCCCTTTTAGTCATTCAGTCCTCAACTTTTAGTCTAGCAGGTGCTTTTTCTGAATTGTCTTGTTTTAATGTATATTTTTATATAGCATGTTGAGACTCTTCAAGCTGTTAGTTTTATTCCATGTATTTTAATTTGTATATTTTCTCTTTTAGTCTTTGATGATGTAACAATATGTTACGAAACGCGTCGGCAAATAAATCACCTATAGATGACCGATTGTCTCCTCGTCACCCAGTCCTGATATATGCTGTGGCCTGCTTGCGCCAACAGCTTCTGTTCTATTTATCTATCTATCTATCTATCTATCTATCTATCTATCTATCTATCTATCTATATCTATACATAGTCGTTTCATCCCGACAGGGATGGCTCCGAGAAAAGGAAATACAATGATCACTGATACATCTACACTTACGCATATTGAAAGCATTGCTGACCAACCGTTTGTCGCAATTCCAGAATAAGTTTTACAGTACTCAAGGTTAACATCATAATATTTGCAAGAGCTTCCTGTACCTAATCATAATCTTGAATTTGGGATGTAAACTGCTGAATCGTGGGTTAATCACCCTATGCAGAAAACTTTCACAATACTAGATGCTTAATACACTTAAGCAAAAGGCTCACAACAGCTCGTCGAACAACCTTATACAATGTGTATTGTCACTTTATTTTGTACTCAAGTTCTTGATCCCTAAGTGCTGAGGCCTCTCACTTCAAATAACTCCTTCACGCTATCTGTCGATCTCTTCTAGATCTTCCTTTCCTCCATCCTAACATTTTTATATGAGTTGAACCATTCCAAAACACTGATCCACTCTTTCTCTTACTCTACGCTTTCACAACTCCTGCGATGTATCTTGATACTTCTCAACCTTTCAGTTCGTTTCATACTGCATATCCTACGTAAACAAGTCATATCTACAGGTTCCAGACTTCTTTCTTTCAACATCTACAAATCACTTCGACTAACCATGAGCTACCAAATCCACTGACAATCTGGATATTTCAAGAAACGTTTCCCTCAAACCCGTGGGACCGATCTCCGGTCTCTCGTTGGTATTTCGGGAATATCGAAGAAGAAAGCTATAGTTTTGATTCACCTTTGATTTTCGGATTTGTCACACCTTCTTAAGTCCAGTATTCTCACAGACTTGAAGAAAAGACCGATACCATAAAGGGGGCGTAGTTTTTTTTTATTTTCCTACGGTTACCTCTGTAATCCCCTATGTAAATAAAAAAATACCGTGAAGCCAGGAGTGACTATCATATATATATATGTATATATATATATATATATATATATATATATATATATATATATATATATATATATATATAAACAGACAAAATAGGTAAATGAGAGAGAGAGAGAGAGAGAGAGAGAGAGAGAGAGAGAGAGAGAGAGAGAGAGAGAACTTCTCGGCTGCCAGCTACAGGATACCAGCCGAACTCAGGTACGGCCACAGGCCCTTTGTCATGGTTCGACCAGGTCCTTTAACATATGTACATACACACATATATATCAGCTGGCAGCCGAGAAGTTCCTTTTCTCTCTCTCTCTCTCTCTCTCTCTCTCTCTCTCTCTCTCTCTCTCTCTCTCATTTACCTATTTTGTCTAAGGTGTGTAAATCAAATCCTGAAATTACAAAACAAGTTTAACAACGAATCATGTAAAATGAAATTATGGAAGATTGATATTAAACACATTAAGCATTACCCCGAAGCAAGGTAAATAACTGCATGTCTCATATGATACGTAGGGATTATTTCCTGTCCCCCACCAAGTCTCTAAACTAACTTCCATTTCAGTGAAGTCTGTTACACAAATTTCAAAGTCATTTCTGTCACTGGTTCCATTTTAAACGACCACTTCCCACATCAGCCATTTTAAATGCTCGCTTATACTGCAAAGAAAGGAACCATCTCTATTAACATCTAGTTTATGAAAACACCAAAAAACATGAGATAAATGGTAAATAATGAAAAAAAGAACAATCACTAAATAATCAGTCTCGTAGAAGTTAGTAATTTTTCTAAGTCTCTACTTAGCCTTAAGCGAATGTGAATTTCGATTCCCAGCGTGCCCAACATATCCGTTTTGATTGGGTCATCACACAAGACTCAGCAATCTATCACGAGCCTATTTGCACCTCGCGTTTTTGTAAAGCACGTTTGAACTTACATTTTTGTTTCAAACCCCAGAATCCGATTTTAACTAGATAAATAATTTTCCATGGAAAATGATGGAAATTTCCATCACTGACACGTGACGCTGTGTCCAAGCGTCCTCAGAACAATGTTCAATTGCTGTATTTGCTTATGTTCTCATGTGGACGGAATCTCCATGGTTGCTAACCACCTTCGGAAAGACTGACACAGCTGAATCTGTCACTGTATGCTAGGCGCTGAATAAACACATCTGCAAAATCGCTGAATACGGCAAGCGTTCGTATGTTACAAATATCTCCATACATATTTAACACACACACACACACACACACACACACACACACACACACATATATATATATATATATATATATATATATATATATATATATATATATAAATAATCAAATTTGACTGCCACTGTTACCCTAGAAGTTCCAATATCCTGGGATTCTAATGCACCGCTTTCCAAGGCATTAGAGCGCCGATTAAAGGTTTATAAACCCCGTGGAAGAGGAACTATCCCTAAATCAAGAGAGGCCACTTAACCAGTTACAGGAGAGTTCATACCATTTTATTGGGATATACAAGTGAAACGAAGTCATTTATCGACAAAGTTCTGAAGAACAGAAGTCATTTATAACAATGGGAAGCTCTTTTCAACGAATGCATATGTTGAGCCTTTCTCCTGAAACCAGCCAGCATGAGCTCTAGTAAACTCTAAGACTTGCCAGATAAACTCTATTTCCACTTAGTACAAAGAACTGACCATGTTACCTGCACACTTTCGAACCTGCTTGTGTTTACACCTCCTCTTGCGCAAGGCTTACTTTCCTTTATGTAAAATTGTTCTTAACTAGGCTTAATTCTCGATAAAATTTCATCAGGCAAGCCAAATATCCTTGAATATAGAAAAGAAAAGGAAAATAAATTATCGAAAAGACAAAGCTCATAGACCCCAATCCATTCGGTAGACTTCATTTAGTCTTCTAAGCAATCCTTTCTTTATTTTTCTTTTTCTTTTTTTTCTATTTTATATTTCCTCTTTTCTGTATTTTATTACCTTCTTTTTTATTTTCAATGCCAATACTCCTAAGACTCGAAGGAAATGAATCGTTGCGTGAAGGGAACAAAGAATACTTTCATTTATTTAGAAAAAAATAAAATAAAATCACTCGAAGACAATGGCATTCCATTCGTTCTTAGAAATCATTTCTCGAGCCGAGATAAAGTCTGAAAAATGCCCTATCAATTTCTCCATCAACAAACATCTACAACAATTTCTGAATAACCCAAAATATGGAAAATGTCATGAATTTGCAAGGCAATTACAGGACTTTTTAATAATATGTGCTTCTCTTGAAAAGAAAAGATTTGGCTTCAATACAAAGTCCAACGAAAAAAGTGTATAAGATCTTAAGACTCCAAAAGCAGTACCTTCCTTTTGTGTCTACGGAAGCGTAAACTCTCTCTCTCGTGTGCGCACACACAAGCACACATACACACACACAGACTTTGTTTCTTTGGCAGCTTCTAATATTTTTATCTGGCAGCCAGTTATTCAACATCAAACTCTTCCGCTCATTTTAACCAAGTTCTCTCTCTCTCTCTCTCTCTCTCTCTCTCTCTCTCTCTCTCTCTCTCCTTTTCCCGTCATTACTTTCCTTTCAGTTGTTAGCTTCACTCCACGAAGTCAACATTCTTCTTCTTTCGCCATCGTCTAATCAGAAACAATAAATTTCGCTGCCAGAACTACAAACACATTTTTCCGGACGGGGAGACACAAGATGATGTAATTAGAAAAAAATATTGTAGGAAAAGGCTCCGCTGTCATATTAGGTCGTCTGATTAAATCCTGCGTCACGTGATCCCGGGTTTCACATTCTTTAGTTGCTAATTACAGGAACAAAGGTAACAGGAGTACTGAATTGACCAAGCTTGCTAAGTTTATAGTAATCTTATTACGTACTACTTCATGGTAATGAATTTTCTTACATATAAGCTTTATTCACATCGGGGATTATGAAAAAAGTCAATACATAATTACAGAGGACTTTAGTAAGATTTTCATGCTAATTCAGGTTTAATTTTAAAATGAGGTGTAAATTGAAATCAGTTATTTGGGCATATCAAGCGCCTAATTATGAACATGTATAATGAAATGGCATACACTGACGTTATGTTTCTGGAAAATAAGACGTAAGCAGCATCGATATACAGTATTTACGCTCTGTTCAATTTAAATCATTACAGAAAGGTCAAGACTGTATTCGTATCACCCAAAAATGTTTTGAATAGCCTATTACATACAACAAAATGTAATTATATTTTGTTGTAAAAATTTCATAATGCGAATATATTCCAGTCTTATATTGAGATAGCGAGTGTGTGTAGTAAAATTCGCGCAATAAAAATATATCACAACTTTTAAGAAGAGAAGAATGTGTGAAATAACGTTCACGTAATGAGAAAACTAGCATTTTTTTTTCTTTAAATATTAAACTAATATACATTAAAATAAAAAAATAAACGGGAAAAACTGGACACGAAAGCTAAAAGCAACTGACAGTAAAGACGAACTGATGAGAAGCAAAAGCCTAATTCCGGGGAAAAACTTTATTTTCAAACCCGCGATACATTTGACTAGTTAACAGTAACTTAATAACGAAATGAACTGACAAGATGTCTAAGCGGATAATGAGATCTTATTCAGTAGTATCTCACAAGAACGCATTTCCGGTGCGCATGCGGATACATAACCAAGCACGGAAGTCTATTCAGAACGACTACAAATTGAATTAGACCCGCTCGCCTCTTACAGTGACGGAAACGAATTTAGCATAAACTACGCGACTTCCAATTGAACTACATTTAATTACCACGTAAAATAAACGTGATTCCGGAAGAATAAAAGGATGGGAAAAGAAATGAAGATAGGTTGAAGGTTAGAAAATACGATTATTTAAAATACTATTTTTTGAATGATATATATATATATATATATATATATATATATATATATATATATATATATATATGTGTGTGTGTGTGTGTGTGTGTGTGTGTGTGTGTGTGTGTGTGTGTGAAAATGAAAGAACATGGGTTTGAGTTTTCCGTAAGCTCTCACTTCGGTGAATATACAGTGACAGGAACTAACAAAATGGGAACGGACTTTAAAAGAATCAGCACCACTATAAGCAAATTTCCGAAAAAGACCAAAGCTGACGCGCATTCTATATCCAGCCACCTATGAAATAACTTTACTTTAAGGAACAGCTTTGTATTTCTGTGGCCTACTTGGTAATTTTTTCCAACAATGATTTGATTTGATGAAAAATTGACGTTCTTATTTCATCTGTCGAATGCTCCTCCTCACCTTTCGGCTATTATTGACTTTTAATATCATTAAGTCAACACTGGTTATCGAATGATGGTGGAACAACAAACACTCCTGGCCCACGTGCTACAAATTTTTAAACGAAAAGCAATAAACTCAATCACTATAGAAAAACTGAGAAAATCGATGTATGATGCATGTATGTATGTATGTATGTATGTATATATATATATATATATATACTGGTGTATATTTTCTCTCTTTTGATTCTGAAATTAAACTAAACAATTAACTAAATTCTTTCGTGTGCGCTTTCGATTTTAAAGCATTTTCACAAGATCCAACCATACTTACGAGCAACAGCCACCAAAATATTAATTTCAACTTTGTATATGACAAGAAATTGCTCTGGTATCTTCACCAGTATATGGATAACTATAGAAATAAACGGATATAAGGCGAAAATCTACAGAAAAATAATGAGACTGTTAAGACTGATTTAAAAAAAAACTATAATTTCTTAAATATGGTTGAAATTAGGTAAAAAAAACTGCCAACTGCTATCGAAACCCCGGATAGAGAGAGAGAGAGAGAAAGATATACTTGGTAACTTGCCAATCAACATTGAATGGTTGTTTCACATGACAATCATTAACGCCTTTCCCTTGCAATTCGCAGTAATATGAGCCATCATTAACAACACCACGAATAAAACAACAGACCCTGTGTGACTCCATTAAAGGATTAGACAAAGGACAAAAACAACAGTCATCCTCGACGGAGCCTTTCAGAGAACAATCAGCAAGTGAGCGAGATGTGCACTGATATGTCAATTCCCATACTATCACTGATCCCGTAATAGTAAACAAGTTATCCTGTCACACATGTAGTACAAGAAGTATATGAATGAATGATATATAAGAAAAATTTAATATATCTTCGTTTTAAAACTATTTGATTTACAGTATAATAGACATTTAAGAGGAAAACATTATGGAACCAATAACATACAACACTAGGAACATTAATATTTGGTAATTAATGCTAATAGAACAACAATAAAAATAATACAAAACAGAGAAAAGTGCAAACCTGTAATTTGGGAGCGCAGTCGCATAAATGTTTTCTTTCTAAAAACTCTCATAAAATATATATAAGTAAAACACCTAAAAACTAATAGAGTGGGAGCCCAGAGCATTTATTCATGCGAAAGACGGCAAAAGGTTCAACATTATTAATATTGTGCCTGACCCTCATATAATGGATTTCTGTATTGCTGCCGGGGCGGAGCCGGGGCTATGGCCCCCAAATACCTCATAGTAGGGGGGGGGATGAAAATGACATTTATTCATGTGAACTTGGGCAAAGCTAAAAGTAGTTCAGAATGGTGCACAGGAGTCTCCTGACTGCTGAATGGAGAATGACAGTGACTTTGGGTGGGGCGTTGCCCCCGACAGCAAGCCCCATCCCCGAGGGAAAAATGACATTTATTCATGTGAAAAGCGGCAAGGCTGGAAATGGTCTCAGTTAGTCCTTTGGGTGGGGCTTTGACCCCGACAGCAACCCTACCTCAAACCCAGGTCAAAAATTTTATATTTATTCATATGAAAACAGGCAAGGCTAGAAATTGTCTCAAATACACAATGGCAATTTTGGGTTGGGATTTGCCCTTGATAGCAATGTTCTTTTAACTCCATGTCAAAAAGTCATTAATATGAAAACTGGCAAGGTTGAAAATGGAATTAATTTATGCCATCATACTCCTTTGTGCACCTTCTGTGCATGAAAGGTTGGAAGTCTAGAAATATTTTAATTTGTGTATTAAGAGGTCCATGTATGGCTGTACATTTGCGTAGTTTTGGTTCTCGTGTCTTTGTTGATTTATTAATATGAAGAATTCCAGCTAGACTTGACACTTGCATTTTCTTATTTACAGAGAACAACCATATGATAATTCTGCTGCAGATTTAATTCTACCGCCTCTTTTGCTGTATTAGCTTGAATAACCAAATGTAGTATCAGTTCAGACGTTTTCCTTTATTTTGTCCAGTCGTTTTTTTCAATATTAATGGCATACCGGTAATCATTTTAGCTAACTTTACCATATTTGGTAATACATTCAAATATCATTAATACATATCTGTATTGTGGATATTTTTCTTTAATGAGAGCAAAGGTATTTGGAAAGGATATTTGGAAATTTATGGGTATTATTTTAAATTTCAGCAGAAATTATATAAATATTTTTATAAATACCATATCCACATTACAGTGAACCATGTCACATTTCTTACAGATTATGGCCGACAATAGTCCAATATGCTTCATATGCAAAACCAATGATGAGTCATCTACCCTTAAATCTTTGCAAGACGCCTACCAGAAAACTCTGAAGTGTGCAGCTGACCGCCGAATGGTTCTCAAAAATGACCAATATGCCGATGTTACTAAACAGATAATAAATGCTGCAGGAACAGAGGGCTGTTTTTACCATTCACTGTGTTTAAGCAAGGCCACCGAGAGTACTCTCGGTGGCCTCGGTTTAAGCCGGTACTCAGCTATCAAGAGGCGGTGTTCAGAAGTAACCAAGCAACAAGAGCCACCATGTAAAACCACTCGCACATGTTCTCTACCGTCCACAGACAACAGAGGTGTTTTGGGACACCAATGTGTTTTCTGTGGTAAGCTTAGGAAAAAGATAGTCACAAAATGAACCCTGTTATCTCTGTGTAACAAAGGATGGAAGTAGAGCTATTTATCTCGCTGCCAAAAAGAATAATGACATAAAGATCCTTACTTTGGGAAAGGATTAGATTGCAAAAGAAGTCAAGTACCATATCTCCTGCAGAAGGGATTATCTTCGTGAAGAATAAGAGCTTCCTTCAAGTAGAAAAATACATCATGAAACATTCAGGAAACTTTCAATTTACATAGAGGGGAAATTATTGCAAACAAAAACCCTATGATGGCATCAGCACTTCTGAAGTTATACCAGGAAGAGTATATAACTGCTGGTGGTACAGCAGCTGAGATACAAGACTACAGTGTTGCAAGTCCACTCACTAAGATAAAGGCAAGGTTTCCAGACATTCTATAGGATAAGCATTCATATAACTCAGGAATTTTTACATATTTTCATCTTCTATGACAGCAGGGGAAGCTAGTGCTATAATAAAGGCTTCAGATAAAAAATGGAAGAAATTCGATCAGCTGCCACGGTGTTACGTGCTGAAATTCTTGCAAAGCCATCACATAAACACTCATCTCGTACTTCAGTGCACATTTTGAAGGAAACCGCACCATCAATACCTCCTCTTGTAATGGTCTTTTTTGACACTTTGATCAAAGGCATACACAACAGAGCACAAGGGAATGAGCAATCAGAAATGACAGATAAAAGAAGTATAGCAATGGCATCAGATGTAATGTTAAACTGTTCTAAGGGATCACTTCGTTCATGGAAACATCAAGCTCTTGGATTACGACTGGGAACTCTGACTGGCTCCAAATCAATACTGACTATGTTGAACCGTCTGAGTCATTGTATTTGCTATGATGAGGTGAAACGCATAGAAACAGAAATAGCTTTCTCATGCTCCGATGATCAACGAGAAACCCCAGATGGCTTAAATATACGTGATGATCTGGCAACAGGTAATAAACATGTTGGCACATACATTTAGCATAGTAGTGTAAGTATTAACCTGTGCAGTACTCAAATGTTCATGAGACCTCGTTAAAATTTATGAAAGACATATTAAAATGTACAGCTTTACTTAGAGTACTGTACTTGGGAGTATTGTAATTTTAAGTTAAATAATATACTCATAATTTGTATTGCTAAATGTGCCTCACTTACCTACATTTCACAGATTACATATTAAAACCATAAAAAATACATTCACATTAGTACTCTTTCAGTAATAACAATATTTTTTCAGCGTGTGCTTGGGACAACTCTGATGTCAATACAGAGACTCCGGATGGCTTTAACACATTACATTCTGCTGTTGGAATTTACTACCAAAATGAATGTCCACCTGGGTCTTCCTCACCAATGCCCAATGTCACCACCGCAGTTGACAGTAGTGGCCGGCCAAGACGATGATTTGATGGAACAATGAAGGCAATTCCACCTTTCCACACATCCCTAAATTATGATTTAGCCTAAAAAAATCACTGCCTACACAATTTACTATTCATAAGATCGCTGTTGATTCCTGCACCTACTGAACATTTTTCTACATTAGGCTGGGGGACAAATCCGCAAATAGAAACATAATTTTTATACTGTATTAAGTTATTTTCATGGCCAAAAATCTTGCATCTAGACTACATCCACAAGACACAAAAGGTCTATGATCAACAATTTCCGATATTTTAGGCTTTCTCAGGGAAATTAACATCCCTACTTGGAATTAGCCACGTACATTATATGTCAGACTTCAAAAGGTCTGGAAGGATTGACCACCAGTGAATGGGGAATCTCCGTAGGATACTATAAAGATAATTTTTTTCTTAATAAAAACAATAAAATCTACCGAACTGAGGGGAAAAGTACCAAGACATCCTTTTGGCCTGGTTTCCATATACATCACTAATGAAAACTATACGCATCGCACCATGGCCTGGATGAAAAAGATTCTTTTCAGAGAGAGAGAGAGAGAGAGAGAGAGAGAGAGAGAGAGAGAGAGAGAGAGAGAAAGTAAAACTCGGTTCCTTCAAGGCAACATCTCAGTGGCGAACGGTGTCAAAAGTATAGGGCCGTGGAATGGGAACAACATTTCAGGAAAAATCAAACATAAAACAACGCAGGTCTTTGATTTAAACATGATATGACACATAACCGCTAATAGAGGGAATGGATAGCGTGCTACAGAGTCCAAACAACACGAGTAGTTTTCACTACTATAAGCCTAAAGGATATTATGAATGAAAGATGCTGGCAAATGCTATAAAAAAAACTTGTGCAAAATGTATGATAAACTGTTCAGGAGAAATGAGCTCAAACTGAGAAAATTCCTGATACCAAGATTTGCCACAGAAGCGTTCAACGACAATATATGGTTTTCAGAAGCATCCGATCTGAGAGGGTCTCAAACAGTAAAAATTTTCAAGTTACTGAGACGAAAGTTAAATGAGTAAATGCAGTGACTCTCAGGTAACTCGGGTTTAGTATAATACATCCACAAAATTCATCTTTTAGATAAGAAATATTGTGCGTTCATACTGGGAGAAAAGTAGGAAACAAAAAAACCTTTACAAAAACTACTTGACTTCATAAAGCAAAAGAGCAGAAATAAAAAGAAAGCTGATGTTCCAAAAAGGAGTTTCACAACGGCTGCGAGGTCAAGACGGAAATTAATTACTAGATAATGTTTCAGGGAGGGAACCTAAACTACTGAATATAGCATAGCCAGTATAGCAATTTTTTTTTTTACTTTCCACTATGTCATGTACTGATACTTAAAAGCAGAGCTACAACATGAGCACCTAGTCTGGGAACACTGGAAATAGGAATGAGAAGAAAAGAACTATTTCCTAATCTTGCAATGAAAGAAAGAAGTGATGGTGGAAATTGACTAATGAAGGTATAAATGCATGTGCAATAAATGCATAAAACGACAGACACCTAAAATTTCATATGAAAATAAAGGGGGTTAAAGAGCTTACTTACCCAGTGCTTCTCTAATGTACCGAGGGAACGTTACCATTTAATTACGTCAATACAACGAACTACAGAAAACTGCCACTTGCGTAAACATTATTTGGACAAATTTAATTCAAACCCTGGAAAAAATCCAAACACTGACTATCAGAGGGACTAGATATTTTGGAGGCGTATTAGAAATGCATGTTTCCATTCTGTTTATGGTAACAAGTTTTAGTCCATGTATTACAAGATAACTCTTATTTCCACTTTACACGCAAACTTTGCCAGTTAGACAACGTGTTTTCGGGGAAGAATTGCCTGTAAGAATCTGTCATTAGTGTTCTAACATACACACACACACACACACACACACACACACACACACACACACATATATATATATATATATATATATATATATATATATATATATATATATATATATATATATATATATATATATATATATATATATATATATATATATATACCTGTATGTATGTTGTATAACGAGAGATAGAGGAAAAAAAGTGGAATAAAACAATAAGAAATCTGAATAAATATAACCACACAACTGCAAACCATCCCAATGTTAAAACAAGTATGAAAGACGAAATTTCATAGTACGTTAAAAGCAGGATGGCAAGAAAGAAAAAAAAAACTATATACATATTAGTATATATAGAGAGAGAGAGAGAGAGAGAGAGAGAGAGAGAGAGAGAGAGAGAGAGAATCATTAACCTCCATCTTCTCTCTCTCTCAATCCATTCCTCACAGGTTCAATATAGCGCTGTCCTCGGAGCCTCAAAGAAAGAGCACAAACACGATGAATTTATGCAACAGGGTCTTGTGAGAAGACAAGGAAGAGAGCTAAATTACGTTTATTTCAAGGGAGTTCCTGTCTTTTGTGCCCTTTGTTTTTCAATACCGTCTTTCCTCAGCTACTGCGACTCTCTTCTCACTTTGCTTGTTGGGAAAGTGAAGTCTAAGAAGGTGTGCAGTGTTTGTGTACCAGTCTTGGTACTGTACTCATCGATGAATATGTCACTCACTGACATGCACATAAACATTTTCTTAACACAACTGGCCTATGAAAGCCAATCCTTCATTATGTGTTAAATCTATATACAAAGTTTCAGGTGTGTGTGTGTGTGTGTGTTTTGCTCAGTGACTTGCATATAAGCATTTTCTTAACACAGCAAATCTTTGCCAGCTATTTCTGCACTGTTTTAAATCTAAACATAAAAAAATAACACAGATTATTTCGTTGTAAAAAGAATCCCCTAGAAGAAACTTCTACCCTTAAAAGACCATGAACGCCCAAGGGACTTCCCTCATGAAGTAAATATACCAGAGTTTTCGATGTAATTTGCTCCTTTAGAGCTTCTAAATGGAATTTTCCCTTATCTCTGCCTTATCGTAATGAAATCTGTACCCTCTTAATACAGAATCTAGCAAGCAGGACTCAAAAAGAAATATTTTTATTTGTATAAAGTTCATATATATATATATATATATATATATATATATATATATATATATATATATATATATATATACAAAAACGTACATATACATACATATAATTATATATGTATTTGTATAATGTATATTTATATAATTTATATATGTATATATACATATGTGTGCATGAGGGTATATGTATACATTATATATATACTATATATATATATATATATATATATATATATATATATATATATATATATATATAAATGTCTACACAAATATACAACTGTGTATTTGTCATACGAATGACCAAAAAACATTTTAGTTCCAATAATAAACTGCCATTTTTTGACCAACAAAACCAAAATTAAACAAATGCGAAAACAGTAAAAATAAAAGTGTAATCTTAAAGTTTACTTATATTCCATAGGCATGAACATCAATATGCAGAAAACTCAATCATTCATAAGCATGCAATGAAATTAAAAAGGGGCAACAGGATTTAAAATAACGCCAATAAATGTTTTATGAACTATTTTTCTTCATCTTGCTTAAAAAGCACAAAAATACCAAAAAATCTGATAACATATAAAAATTTAAATGACTCATTCAGATATTTGTAGACATCCGTAAAAGAAAAAAAAAAAAGAAAGATCTTTGGAATCTTGGAAAGATGATGACTGCCATGATCCTGCATCTAAAAGTTTAAATGCCCAAAAGTTCGAAAGAAATATGCAGAATGCATATAATAAATGGCACAAGATCATCAACACATAAATGTATGAGGGTATGTAGTCAACTGGATGCAAAACTTCATACACGCCAAACTTGAATAGATTCCAATTCTAAGGGTGAGTCGTTCACTGTGCGTGTAGGATGGGGATGATGGGTTCCACGAACTGCTGATGAGCCTTCTGCTTACGTGTATAAAAAGACTTCAGTAGTACAGCATTCAGCTCACTTTTACTTCTTCTTCTTCTTCTTTGTCACCAGCTTTGCTCATTTCTATATGGGGTCGCCCTTTCCTATCAACCATCTCCATCTTCCTCTGAACAATGCATCCATTTTTTTTTTTAATCTTAAACCTTCCTCCCGCATGTCGTCATTTGCAATTTTTTCCTTCCATCTGAACTTTGGCCTTCCTCTTCTCCTTCCCTCCGCCTCCATGCTCATAACCCTTTCACACACAAGATCTTCTCTCCGCATGACATGACCAAACCACCAGTCTTCTTTCCCGGTCCTTCTTCGATACTTCCCCTGCCTTGACTGTTCCTCTAATAAATTCATTTCTGATCCTGTCTCTTCAGGTCACTTTTACTAAGGGTATTGCTTCTGGTTTGACCCCCATCAGTCCAGCCAGCTGTAAATGGTAACTATAAGTGTCAGCTGGGGTTAAGATAGGAGCCTCGAGCTAGCAAACTCAGCTCTGGGGACTTGCTGAGACACCAGAATGCTCAGCCCTCCTGGCGCCACCCATCCAGAAGGGAAAAAGGTGTATGGTGAGGAAATATATACTCGGAAGAAGAAATATGTATATAAATACATGGGAGAGACGTTCATCTTTTAGCCAATCTTCATGTGAGAACTCATATTTCCAGCAGACAGGCATTCACCTCCATCAGACTCCTAGTAAACTTGCTAAAATTTATCAAGAGTTAATCTACTTTGTTGTGCTCATAAAACCTATACGATGTGAGCCTGGCAGAGCATTCCTAGAAATATTATTTTCACAATCGTAACAAAATAAACAGGTCTTTTCTACATGCCTATAAAGTTCCCTGCAGTGCAAACGAAGTACCCGGACTTCGATTAATTATATTTAAGCAGTCTGAGGGAAGACTTCAGCTCGTGACTCCACTTTAAATTTTGACAAGTTGAACAACATGCAGAGTACTTCAGCAGAATTCAGGCCATCTGTGAACCGGGATTCAATAATGTGAACTATTTTTATAATTATGAACTTGCTCTTAAACGCGTCATGCACAAAAGAAGCGTACCATAAAATTTGCATATAAATACAGTAAATAGTTCATAAGTATTTTATGTTTAATATATGACTCATTCAGATATTTGTAGACATCGAACACTTTACTCATAAAAACATAAGGAAATCTGTATGTGTATAATTCTGTTTAAAATTCGTGTGAAAAAAACATGAATTTTTATAAAGAAATAAAAGCAAAATTCCCGTAATAGTGATTACCATGACAAGGCCAGTTAATAATGTACTGTAAAATAAGTGAAAAGCGCTCAAGTATTTATTTCCATAAATACAAAAACATAATTAGCATTCCATTGTCTACATAGCCCGCATAACACCTGGATTAAAAACAGGGAATTATTGCTTTTTCAATGAGTTGCTTAATTAGAAGAAACGTCACGGCATCTGATATTAATCCGTAAACAAAAACAGCATTTGTGGCTCATGTAAAAGATATTGCGGGTATTAACTCGGTATATCTCCACCTACTCCGAGGTACTTATAGTACTAAACATGGCGGATCTCCCTGTCACGCCGGGTTTAGTACTAGCCCCTCGGGGATCAAATTATTATATACACCCATTTCTATAATTTGTGGTCGACAAATTATACCGGGTCATTACCGATATTGCGTTTAAATAAAAACAATCGTTTTCCTTATATCACTAACGCTATACAACTGACCAGTTGTTAGTAAGCAATCACGACAATTTTAACACTTACTCATCAGTATCACTACATCTCGAATGGTATACGGTTTCCGTGGTGAATCTTTCTATTCCCTCTTGCTACTGTTTCTCATAATGCCGTTAAAATACTCTAACTTTTGATAAGCTCTCACACTCAACGCTTATCTCGATTCCAAAAAATCTTTGCATACTATATAAACGATATATATATATATATATATATATATATATATATATATATATATAGTCAATACGCGTATGTTACAGTCAACAGTAATCATTACGCGTAATGACTGAAATTTCAGTCATCATGCGTAATGCACTTAGGACATTTGATCCCCAGGAGTTAGTACTAAACACGGCGAAATACATTTGACCTCCCAGGGACTAGTAGTACTAAACCCGGCGAAACAGTGTAGGTGACTCACTGTTTTGCCGTGTTTAGTACTAGCTCCTGGGGATCAAATGTCCCCTAAAGTGCATTACGCGTGATGACTGAAATTTCAGTCATTAAGCTGTAATGACTGATTACACATGTTGACTGTAACATATATATATATATATATATATATATATATATATATATATATATATATATATATATATATATATATATATATGTGTGTGTGTGTGTGTGTGTGTGTGTGTGTGTGTGTGTGTGTCACACATTACCACAGGTGAAAAATAAGAAACGGGGTGTAGGTCCTGACCGGTTTCGACTTTATTTCCAAGCCATTGACGAAGGACTGATACAGAGTATGAGAAGTCACAAATATATACACCCCGTTTCTTATTTTTCACCTGTGGTAATGTGTGATAAATGAATCACGTACAAAAGTGATAATAATCATATATATATATATATATATATATATATATATATATATATATATATATATATATATATATATATATATATGTATAAATATCGTACATGCAAAAACAAATAGATAAATCAAAAGTATGGCAATAGGGGTAAATGGAAATTAGGAACATTTCTCTGTAAATCTTCGTGAATGGTGAAAAATGGTGAAGAATTCATAAAGATATTTGGGAGAAAATGTTAGGGATCTTGTAGCATGAGAGTAGATGGAAATCACAGAAGTGGACAGGAAAGGTAAAAGGATCTCCGTAAAATGTTGATAGTGGTGTGTACATGGAAGCAAAACTGAATGAAAAATACTGTATGTACATAGAGGGTTTTTGAGCCAACTCGCCTTCAAAGAAGTGAAGCGTGGATACTGAATTCAAACGCGACAAAAAAGGTAAAAGTTGTTGAAAAGAACTGCTGTTGGCATAGTAGATGTTTACCTGACGGAGCTGAAAGGGTAATAAAAGTTAAGATATGGCAAAGCTGTGGTAAGTGGCTCAACATATATGAACTGATTACCAGAGACCTATTAGCTGGTTTGGCTACGAGAAAAAAATGGAGGAGTACAAATTGAGTGAAAGTGTCTGCAATTCAAGAGTGGTTGGACGTAGTTTTAGGGAGAAAGATAAAGCCCTTGTCCGGAAGTCGTGAAATGGGAATTGATAAAGAAAGGTTTGAGTGTGCACGAGAGATGCGATAATTGGCAGAGTATTTCTATGGAGATCAAGGTACTTCTGGTAAGTTATCTATGTGTGCAGAAAGTAGGCGATGTAGTGGTTTTCTGCATAAGAAGTTCATCTTCAATTCAGCACTTAAAAGGCGGAACTGGTGGTATATATGTATACATACATAAGTATATACATACTTTATATATATAGATATGTCTGTGTATATATATGTATATATATACACATGTATATATATATATATATATATATATATATATATATATATATATATATATATATATATATATATATATATATATATATACATATATACACACACACACATCTCTAACTTCTATGACGGGAATGCCAACGTGAAATAAAATATTGATGAGTATACGGCCACGGCTAAAAAGCCTGTTCAATTTTCATACTGAGCGCTTCAATATTGAACTCGTCCTGTAGCTAACCCAAAAGAAAGAACATCCTGTCACCATCTCTGCTCGCTCTTTATTTTCATAAGATGTCTTCTCAAATTTCAAAACACTTCATGACAGTTATACAGTATTACTGTCCTTCAGCGCCCATCCCTCAATCAGAGAACGGGTAGTCAAGTCACATATCACTGAGAGAGAGAGAGAGAGAGAGAGAGAGAGAGAGAGAGAGAGAGAGAGAGAGAGAGAGAGAGAGACGAATGGGGATATCTAATGACATTTCTTAACCTTAACTTTTGCCTACTTTCAGGAACCCGACTTGACTCGAACATTAACTACTTTCTCAACTCAATTAAAGCAGAATCTTAAAACACCAAACATCGTTTTCCTGTGAGTAGGGAGATTCAATAAAGTAGGTCGCCAAAAGGTTTTTCTGACCAAACAATTAAGATATTTGAGGAAATCTGTGTTTTTGACATTAACAGCCTTCATCACATCAAAGTGACTGTCGTAGTTTTTCCTTGAGGGCATTTTGAGGTATCCTGCATTTGCTCACTTAGGCAAAAATTAAAAGGAAGTTCACTAGCTTAAAAGAATAAAAAAATAAATATATATATATATATATATATATATTATATATATATATGTATATATTATTTAAATATACATATTATATTATATATATATATATATATATATATATATATATATATATATATATATATATATATATATATTAGTGAAATGACCCATTTATGACCTTTACATCTTACTTTTACGAGATTGGAACGAAAAATGTGAATGGCAACTAATTTAGTATACAAATTAATCCTATCTTTAGTTAACTGATATTACAGATTTATTTGAACGTCACATATCATGTCTACAGAAAAATACCACTCAATAGTTGTTTGACGCATATAAGATGACACTATGTAACATCAGTGTTTCACGGCGTACAAGCAAAGTCACTCTCCACACCATATAGCCAAGATTTGAGCAAGTTCCGGCTTAAATTCACTTGTTACCCATCAAGCATTCACAACGCTAAAGCTTATAATGCTACAGTCAAGTTTTGTAGCATCATTACAACAGCTTAAAATGTAACAGTTAACAACTAAAGAGTTATGGTATGCTGTACAATGAAATACGATTAAAGTAATTTAAGATTCTCCAAATAGGGTTCTCCTTAATTTCTGCATGCCTTCAGTTCACCATTGCGAGGGGGTCCTCCAAAAGGGAGTAAAACACAGCATTCACTATTTTGCGGGGTAGGTAAAATCATATCATACGTGTATAATCATAGTTAATCAGGCTTTCAACGAGACCACAAAGTAGGACTCGTTTAGTAAAAATCACCCCTTGCGACTGGCAGAGAACATGAAGTCTTTACCCTCTTGGTGGCTCCCCTCTCTAAAACGGTAGAAAGGGGAGAGTCATAAAAAAAATAACACTACTGTATATACATACACATACACATACACACACACACATACACACACACACACATATATATATATATATATATATATATATATATATGTTATATATAATATACACATACATATATACCTATACAGATATATAAGTATACATATACGTATGTACATATATATTTATATATATATATAGTGTGTGTGTGTGTGTGTGTGTATAGTGCGGCATGGTAGTAAATGCGTATTTCTCACAGCCAGTTATTTCACGAATAAAAACTCAAAGCATGACATTACCGTTGACTGTCACAAATGTCACAAGCATCAGCAAAATTTATTAACCATCTTTAGTGCCACCAACTTTAGTTTGTAAAAGTCTGGGCAGTTGCTTACTTTCATTTTCTACTTTCCTATCTCAAAATAATCTTAAGAAACCGTAGGGAACTTTGTGTATAATCAATTTATTAGTTTTTGCACTAAGCGCGCGCGCTCAGAGAGAGAGAGAGAGAGAGAGAGAGAGAGAGAGAGAGAGAGAGAGAGAGAGAGAGAGAGAGAGAGAGAGAGAGAGAGAGAGATTCACAAACTCCATATTGATAAAGTAATGAAACATGGATACACTTACTATTTACAAATCGATACAAACACTGAACAGTTATCTTCTTTTCGTTCATAAATTTCAAACTAAACTTTTTTCATTTCCCATTTCTATGAGGATAATATCTTCTGTTTGAAAAATGTTTATTTTAATTCCTTTGAATAAAATACTACTGTTACTGTACTATGCTATCAAAGGCCAATGAAATTGTTTACTTCAAGTTTTTAGACACTGATTCCACTGATTCACAACACAATCAATATGCTCAAGTTTACCATGCATAGGAGCATCGTTTTCTCTAAATACATTATTGACGTTTTCTTTTATTATAATATTTCTTTAGCACAAACACAGGGAAAACAGTGGCAAAGTTCTTCATGAAAAAGTTTGATAAACATACGTATAAAATATCAATAATAGGTCACCCACGTCTATATCTCTTTGAAAATAATACACGATGAGAAAGAAATGGTTGATTGGAAAAATATCGCTTAGCGCAAACATGCAGTTGGAACAAACATGCATTAAAAACAAAAGTGTATTTGACCCAGGTGTTACCAGAAATTACTAGGGATAACAATGTTGATTCCAGTTTACTAATAATGTCAAATTTAACGTTTTCCTAATTAAAACTGATACTAATAAATGACGTCACTTGAACAACAGCCATCCACTCGGGTGCCAATGATGACAGTGAAGGGAATGTTATGTTTTGTCCGTTCCATTTCTACGATAACATAGGCTAGTAGCTTCTTCCTGAAGAGACTACTTTATGTTTTTCCAACGTGACAATAACAACGAAGTGAGAAGGAAAAAACTCACAATAATGGTCTTGGATTACTGCACTGCTCTGAACACTGATAGAATGGAGATACGATCTAGAGCAGGCAGCATCGTAAAACTTGGTAAGCGGAACACTCTCCTATAATGATATAAGCGTGGGATTTCTAAATCCATGTTCTCATAATTCTCGAGGTTCCTTTAAACTTAATAGAAACAAAAGCTAATAATAATCCTAACGCTGTGAAATACTGTTTTCATTTCTCTCCGTCTAAAATTTATAAAAAGCAAATTACATTAAAGAACACAGAACAGATGAGGATAAGTACACATTTTTATGGAACTAACCTGATTCCTCTTTTCAGATGCATCTTTCCAGTCAGTGATTCCCTTGCTTTGAACGGGAACAGATTTCTCTGTACTCTGTATTGTTTGAGGCCGGATTACCCATCAAGTGGTGAAGTAAAACCACAAAGTAAATAAGACAGACATAATTCAACTAATCAATTAATACCCCACCACTGATTGATCTATGGGATACTACTTTTTCCCAAATAAAAATTTCGACTCTATCTTGAAAATCACAAGTCGCATTAAAGGCAGAATATTTTGCATTTTAAATAAAATGTCAAACCTTTTATTCAAAGAGCCAAGCTCTGAGGATTTATAAATATCAAATTAGCTACATTTATTACGTTGCCTGACGTCCATATGAAACATTATATTACTACGCAATCTGAATCTAAATGCTACAACCAGTTTCTCCTAATGAAAATTATTTAAACCTTTCGGCTGCAGTAAAAATCAGGATCATTAGGGCTCACATAAATGTCTAATAATGAAATGCTACCGTAAAATACCAGGTTTCGGAACATTTAACATATAAATTTACCTATATGGGATTTATTAACTTCATTCTTACACCAAACACAGGAATGGCGAATAGTTGATGAGACTTCGACCGCTGGGCGACTCAGCGGTCGGTCGACTAGCGAGGCCTTGCGCCCAGATAGAAAGATGAGTTATAACACTTCACAAAGATAAATGCAAGGACAACAAACATTCTGTGTTCAAGAGCCAGTCACGAAGAATTAAAAGACACTAAAAGTAATTACCCAGATAAGAGGGTCCTGACTGTTAAGCATATCGTTTTGATAATTCTCATTTAAGTGTGAACTAAATTCTTCACCACTTTACTGTACTGTCAGTTACAACAGACAGTTTTGCAATGGTCGGTAACAAAAACACACTCTTATTCCATCTACTGTGTCTCACAATTTACGCACTGAACAACACTCATCAATCATTTCTCACACAGAATATAAATACTTTTACCTCTTCAATACTCTGTGCGGCTCAGGGTATGGTGTACCATTAATCTCTCAGATATGGGTTCTGTCTGGACGCTCTCCAAATGGTTAAAACAACTCAGGAAAACAAGCGTCTAGATTTTCAGAGTTGTTCTAAGAAGAAAATGTGTCAGTTTCGTTAATAAAGGACCATGGCTATATGTCCTGTTTTGAGGAGGACTGATAATACAGTTTTGTTACAGTAAACGATCAACGCATATACGCAGCCAAATTAAATCAACATGGACTGGCTCAGATTAGATGAAATGTACAAATAACTGACGTTTCAAGCTGACGCAAAATATTTCTAAAAATCAAGAATCTTTCTTATTATGCTGAATATCTCAGTCTACATACAGCTTTTTGGTCATATCCTTTGGAGTTTCTTCTTAGTACAATAATTTCAATCATTAATTCCATTACACAACTCACAGGTATTATAAGATTCCTGATCGTCGTATATATCAAAATCTAGTCAATTATTCGATTATGGACTATCACTCCACAATTTTTCACATAATCCATGAATAACATTTACAGATTCCTTGTCGCCAAACCATGCACACACCATCCATAAACCAACCGAAGCCAAGACCGGATCCCTCTCAAAATCTAATAAACTTCTCCCACTTAGCCCCGAAATCTCACTGATTGCCATCAAAAACTTTCTGTCCTTTCTTCTGCGCAAACACAGTAGATATAAGTTAATACTTAAACTTCGGCCAACTTCGTTGTCAAAGGTAAAAAGAGTAAGTCTATGAGCCCCATCCACCACTAGAGCTGCTATAAACAGTTAATATATATTCAAGTTGGTATAAGCTTATGATGAGAGAGACAACCAGCATGCAACTGCATGTGACAACAAATGTCACCAAATGCTCGGTAATTTCAGATCAAAACATTTATTTTTATACCAGTTTCAAGATATCGCAAAGGGGCTTCCGAGACGGAATATCTATTTAAAAAACAACTCGTGCCCAATGTATCGGTATAGATTAAACTGTTGTGAAATATGATTACACATGAATAAGCAGTTCATTTGATGTAAACTACTCTGGACTCCCCGTGGAATTTCGGGTTAGTGGTATAATCTTCAACGTTTGTCTTAAGTCCTACTAATGAAAAGAATAAAGTTTTCATGACTTCGAACGAAAGGTTTTTGATGATGCTCGAGATTATGAGGCTTCCTATTTACATTCTAATTTTCTGGCAGTTTTTCCAGATATGGAAACACTGGTTTTTTTTTTTAATTTTGACCAACAAATCAAGGGAAAAGGTAGGGAACACTGTTATTTTTAACCTATGAAGAAATAGCAAGAATGTTTTTGCTAGAGCAAACATTCAACCAGCCTAAAAACGGCAAGACTAGCAAAGTGATACAAACAAAATGTGGAGCATCTCAGCTATATGAACTGAATTAACCGAGTACCTTTCCAGAGGTTGCAGACAGCCATGACTATTCGATGGGAAAGTATGCGACATCGTACTAGGAAAAAGTGGTACTGATTTCACTCCGCTCGTATATAGATTGTTGTAAATGTAACAATTATGTATAGAATCTTCCATAAGGAAAACGAACATTTTGATCACGTAAGCTTCCAAGGATGTGGGACCGGAAGAAATCCAATGTTTTACCCAATACAAAAATGGCATGATGCTCCGGTATGATAATGAAGTCCATCAGTGGCAGCAAAAATGTTGTCAAAGGTAGCGCCTTGTTTAAGATAATCAAGCTCATACTGTAAAAATGCGATGCAACTCAATAAAATGTTATGCTTACCAAGGAAAAACATCCATGTAATTTTTAAAATTTCTTTACAATCTTTACATCTGACGAATGATTTTTCTTTCTCACTTACCTATACAATGGTGAACGCTCCCATTTACGTAAAACATCGATTATTTGCTCTCCCATTGTTATGATACCTTCATGGTATTACAGGGGATAAAAAAGGATTGTAATTACGACAAATCATATTTTTAATCGGAGGCTTTGATATCTTCAAGAAACCACCCCCAACAAATATAACAAGAGGTATCCAAACCAGAAATGGACAGCTAGTTAACTTAAATCACTAACTTAGTATTATTTTCATATATTGTGGAAAGAAGAGTTTATTGCAGCTAAAGCACAAAGAAAATACAAAACTTACTCTTGTACCATAGGCCTAAGTATGAGATCAGCTCTCCACAACGTCTTGTGACCGTCCTTCTCCTATAGACCATTGTTTCCTTTTATTGGTCGTAAACTTTCCCCCGTACTGATTACCACAGATGCTGTATGCTTGTTAAGGGAGAAAGAAAACCTAGTATGCCGATGAACCACAGTATGGATGACAAAAACATCACCAGTAAATACAATAATTGAACTACGCACTGTGAACAGAACACGAGTTAGCAACTTCAGAATATTTCGGGGGTAGTAAGGAAATCGATTTTTTCTGGAATATCGCCAGACAGTTTCTGTACTTTCCGAAGTATTATTAAAAGTTTAAAGTTCCACATGCTACAAGTTCGGAAAACTATTTTCAACGCCTATTTCGTATAACAAGCTGTAAGGACAACAGAGGAAATTTGAAAACAAAATTGTTAAAACTTCACGAAAATAGTTAGGCGCGAGAATAACAAAATTTGCTTTAAGATTAAAGTTACCGTACAATGTTCCTGTAAAAACAGCTAGATTTTGCTGATAAAAGGCATTTACCTATACAAGGTCTGGACCACATCAATGGTCGATGATTTCTCCCAAAATGGCAGCTATTTCAAGTGACAATGAAGGTATCTAAGGTGAAAAATATGTGCAAAAATAATTGATGAAATCAATTAACTACAGACTTCAGAGCGAATAGTGCTGAAAATTCCGATTTTCTGGCAAAAATATGACTTACATGAATCAGAGATGTTTCCCTGAAATAACCAACACACCCAAACCAAGATTTGTTAATTATAAGCTACGTGAAAAGTTTTACTCAGTAATTATGTATGCAAGGAACAGTTCTCAGTCCTATTGACCTATAAAAAAATAACCTTTTATGGTAAACAATAAAGGAAGTTCAAACATCTTTAGAAAGAAAACAAAGAGAAGAATAAAAAAAAAGGCATCTCCCCCTCTGCTGTCATTTTTTTCAGTAGGTTTACATAAAACCACGAATGAAGTAACAGAGATGAAATAATGAAATGGCAGTTCGTTGTAAACATATGCAACAAGAAAGAAAAATAAACCGTGAGTTTCTTATAAACTAGGAATAACTTAAGAATGGAAAAACAAAGGCATCCAGCAAACCCACGGAAGCTGTGTTACCTTTGCCCCTTGGAATCCAAACCTTAAGTGTTAAAAGATGAATATGGAAATGGAAGCTGGCATGATTTCCTGAGTGACCGTAACCAATACAGACCTAGAGGAAGGGATTTACTGGTATATAATTTTATATATAGTTACATACATGCATACATACACACACATATACAGTATATATATATACATATATATACATTCAAAGCAACCAGGAGGTAGCGGGACTGCATTATTAGACCTTTCAGCTCTACGCATCTTCTGTCTTCAAATTCGACAATCTTCAAAATATTCACTCCCACGACATTATATTAACTGTAGTTGGTTTTAGTGTCTCCACAGTGAAGGGGCAGCATGACGCTCTGAAACTGTAAGCCATTTTGAATATATTTGTTCCCCAATTAGTGTTTTTTTTTAATTACATTTATCTTGATCACGATTATGTGCACATTTTGAATCTTTCCTCTCCAACTAAATACTACTTTCTGTTTTCACTTACATCCGGAGAATTTTATGAAGTTATATTCACAAACAGACTTTGCTTTTGATTAGACGACAGAAAACTTGTAATCATAATCGGCCCCCCCCTCAAACATGTTCGTAACTGATCTATCAAAGGGTGTCCAAAGAAAGTACGTCTTTTGACACAAGTCTTCCAAGCCATACGGTGTTTATCATTCTCCAACTAAACATGTCTAAAATAAAACTACACGATTGCTATCAATATTTTTCCCAAAAGGAGATTGGAAACGGTCTTTTCCACATAGATTAATTACTATATTTGATTTTTTCCACAGGTAATATTAATTACAGAAGTTCAAAGGGGTTTACGATCCAATTTGCGGAAAATTTTCTTTTCCCGACCCACTGAGTTTTCAGCGTCCAGGATATACGAATTTAAGGTGATTTCTCTTGTAAGTGTTCACTCTCCTTTCATACAGCCTGTGTGGCTTCTGCATAGGAAAACGAACCACAAAATGTAAACTAATTAAACCATGCAATGCAAACACGGAACTTAACAGCACTGAAAACAACGGAAAGAACTGAACGCGTTATCATGATCAATTGGTCACTTTACAAAAATAACACTAACGTGGTCTTAAAACTCTACAGTCAATAATATTAGAATGTAGTAATTCTAAACTGTCTTTTACTCGTTCATTTATTTATAGTTTTAGACCATGACCTGACTATTCTGATACTAATGATTCAGGCTTCCTTTACTAAACAGTTTCCCAATTTTCTCTATGTGATAACTGATAAATGTCAATAAAAACTTTTAACCAAAAAATCATTTAACAGATGAACGAGAATACTATCTAGCGTTATTTCGGGTGTTCCGCTGACAGCTTCATTTTCCTTCGCGTGAGATGGAAATAAAATCAATAAATATTCTGTAAACGAATCCAGGAAACACAAACGAAAACGTAACGTGAAAAGAGAAACAAAATGCACGAATTCACGAAAGGGAAAGCTTAGCATTCCAAAGAGAGCATGGCATGTCGTTTGTAGTTAGTCAGAGGCGCTGGGGTGTGTGTGTGTGTGTGTGTGTGTGTGTGTGTGTGTGTGTGTGTGTGTGTGTGTGAAGGGAGGGTAGGGGAGAGGAGAGTCTCCGTGACACTAGGGTGCCGGGTGTGGCCATGATTTATACGTAATGGCTTCGATGCAGCAGTACTCTTTGCTGCGTGCCTGTTCTAGCAATGAAAGGCTTAGCTTTGTCCAGACCCCTCGTGTACGTCAGATTCCTACAAACGCTGTTCAAGGTGCACCTGTCTTTCATTTGAACAACACACTTGCCTGATATATATATATATATATATATATATATATATATATATATATATATATATATATATATTATATATATATATTGTATTTATATATATATGTAGTTTTGGGACATTAATACTCTAGCTATTAAGAGACGTTGCTACACTGAAGTGCATCTAGCACTGTTTAAACTTTTCTGACATTTTAAGAGAGCTTTTATATCTGTGTAACTTGTTTATTTACTTTTTATCGCTTCACTGCTCTGCTCCCCCACTCTCTAATGTACTGTCTAGCTTTCTCTTTCATCACATATGTGCATTCTCTTCTGTGAAAGCCTACTTGAAAAGTAAAATGTCCTTTTTAAATGATTTCTCATAACAAAATACGTTTCGTTACCAGTTCCAAACGCGACCGAGTAGCCTACACTGCAGCATTTCCGGAACTGGGCGTAGTCGCTGTTGTTTTCAGTCCGAGTCCTCTGTAATCCGAACTCAATCACATTAAAGGTTCCCCTTTGTGGTTCTACCTTTATATTACTTTTTCCCCTTCCATGCCTTATCCCTTTTTAGTTGGGAGTTTACGGTAATAATTCTTACAATGAATATACAAAATTAGAGGGTACTGATATTCATTATTATTATCGATTTCGTGCCTCGCATGCGTATGGGATCAGCCAAGTTAAGTTTGCGACCGTGTATGTATATATGAAACAGCTATCTTTTTATTTTTATATATAAGTATTATGTTATTTCTCCTCATAATTAATGCCTTAACGATACTAAAATATTTGACAACAGCACACCAAGTGGCAATTGCAACAACTCACGCAACTTTTTCACAATTTTTTTTATAAAGAAATGGTAAAGAAGGAAGAGGAAAGTTTATCTATATAAAATCGTGCAGAGAGAGAGAGAGAGAGAGAGAGAGAGAGAGAGAGAGAGAGAGAGAGAGAGAGAGAGAGAGAGAGAGAGAGAGAGAGAGAATGTTGCTATATGGGATTTTGGCAGCCAAGCTTCTTTTTATTATAACTTAAAACAGATAAAAAGGAAAGTTTTAATTCACTCTAACATTTAGAATTAATTCTTTTTTTATTATTTCTAACCAGAAGGTTATGTGTTTCGTTTGGTTCATTTGCCTGTTGGTTATCAGGGCTAACCTACGAAAAAAAATGGTCTAGATTTTTACGAAAATTCTACCCAATGCGGGCCTCGAGCCAGGCTACAAGCGATGATTATTTTCGGACAAGTAGGCTGTGGATTGCTTAGCCTTGACGGAGGTTTGCGGTCTCCGCACGCTCTCTTCATGTTGAAATTCGTTATGTTGCTGATTGTCTCTATTGCAAGAAAAATGTAGAGAGAGAGAGAGAGAGAGAGAGAGAGAGAGAGAGAGAGAGAGAGAGAGAGAGAGAGAGAGAGAGAGCAGCAAATCGTCCAGAAAACCAATAATAAGGAAATTCTTTCTCCATTTATTGACGACCCACAAGAGAACAGTCTCGATTATCAAATTATTCGCTCCCTTCTCTTAAAGAGGGGTCCTTTTAAAGGTTTTAAGATCACGTATCCGGCCCTGGTCCCTCCTTCCCTCCCTCATCCCCTCAGTCCGCTAAATGAGATTTGGTATCACTTTTCAGAATTCACTTTAATGAACTCTATTTCTGTTTTGCAATCAGAGCTGAAATGGTCCTCAGATTTCCCAATAAAAATGGGCAATAATAATAATAATAATAATAATAATAATAATAATAATAATAATAATAATAATAATAATAATGATAATGAATAATAATAATAATAATAATAATAATAATTATTATTATTATTATTATTATTATTATTATTATTATTATTATTATTATTATTATTCAGAAGATAAACCCTCTTCATAAATAACAAGCCCACAGGGGCCACTGACTTGAAACTCTAGTCTCCAAAGAATGTGGTGTTCATTTGAAAGAAGAACAGAAGGTAACAGGAAGTACAGAAAGAAGAGATCAGTTATTAGAAAAGAAAAAAATAAATTCAGAAACTATTAAATAAATAGATAAAAATGTAAGTAAAATATTAAAATACAAGGGGGATTCTTTTAGGGTAATACAAGGAAAATAACTATAGAATCAATCACATTCATACGTCTTAGGTGATGGAAGAGGAGCGTAGGATCCCATGATCCTTTGAGAATAAAATGGTAGTTTCAACAGTAATCCTTCAAAGACAAAAGAAGGATGCAATGATGCCATAAGCGACGTTTAATCGCTCGCGTGATTTAAAGTGTAGTGTACAAAACTGACTTATCTCACACTCGATGTTCTCCAGCTATAAATACGCTTCTTCAATAAGATAACACAAACTGAGATCTATCAGACCCAACTGCAGATGATGTGTGGGTTTCAGAAACGAACAATTTGGTAATGGAAGCCAAGAGGTTTACTTAGGAATCTTGCCGACAACCACGGTGACTTTGACAACAGCCGGAAGACAGGCTAAATGCAGCTGCTAACTCAGTTATGGGTCCTGAGACGCACAACTAACATCAGAATTAGAATATATATATATATATATATATATATATATATATATATATATATATATATATATATATATATATATATATATATATATATATATATATATCATTTGAGAGAAAGAGAGAGAGATGCTGGGTGTTGTGAGAATGCCAGTAAATTAATCAGTTCGTGTGTCAGCGTTACTCTTTTTATGTCCTTCCAATCTTTTTCGTACAATGTCGAAACATTATTTAAGAAGCTGATGTTACTGCCTGTCCAGATAATATATGTGAAGGTAAATTAATGTTAAATACAGCTATTCCCAACCCTTTTCGCTATCATCTTGGGTGAGGAAAAGGGTGAAACCGTTTAATATTAAGAATTACATAGGATGCAGCCTTTAAAGCGCAAATGAATGTACAAATATGTAATATTCAACAAACTAATTGTCTAGCAAGGTATGCAATTAATGACAGCAAGATAAATCTCAAAATAAAGGTTTTCAGGTAGCACCAAATGGTTTATTTTCTCTCTGTTGAAACAACAAAATCCTTTCATATTCCCTCTTCATTTCTGCCAGTTTTAGATATATACATATATAATTCTAAAAGCGCAGCTTTCTTCTCAGGAATCAGGCTCCTTTTGAGAAGGGAAGGAAGCACCTGCACAGCTGAGAGAGAGAGAGAGAGAGAGAGAGAGAGAGAGAGAGAGAGAGAGAGATCATGGTACACATGAGAGAAACTGAAGCCAAGTCCGAGAGAAAGGAAATGAAAGGGAGAGGCGCACAATTAAAGAGGATTTGGGAAGATCATAAACTGACAGAGGGAACCTGGTGGAGTTAGGGAGTGTTATAACTGAATCGTGGTTGGCAGTTGACCGGAGTAAAAACGTTGCACTAGAGGAATTCCTAAAACTACCGCATCAAAATAAGACAACATACAAAGAAATTATTACTTGAGGGTGTACATAATAAATTTGTCAAATATCAGAGAAGACTAGTTGTATTGGGAAATGAAAACCATGAATATACGAGGATTAAATAGAATGCTATCTAGTTGCAATAGGATCGTAGCCGTTGCTAAAAAAGATGGGCTTCATTAAACGTGTACGATATAATATATAAACGATACAAAAGGGATACGAAACAAAGGTTTACAGAGTAAAGTAAGGTGTCAGTTTTTCTGACCAATACGAAATACATTGAAAAACTAAATATTTTATCGACATTGACTTTTATGTCAACCATTTTCTTGTTCGGCAATCTAATAAAAGCATCAGTTATTATTTACTTCTCTAAAATACTTAGTTAGCTTGTCAATTACAGAAGATTTTTGCAAGATCAAACCCTAAAATGACAAAGGCTCGATTAAGCACACAACCTAATGCTCTTATTAACCAGTACAAGCAAAAAAGGAACGAACGAAGCGATATACCCGATTCGTACACAATGAAATATAAATGAGGTAGAAGCGTAACAAGGTGCCAGTAAAAATAAATGACATGAGCTGGTTTCTCTTCGAATTTCTAAATAATAATATATATAAATATTTATCAGTAATATCTATAAATATTATATATAAACATGATTGGTCAATTTTAAAAGCACAGCTTACATTCTCATTAAGGCTGTCCAAAACATCAGGAAGTCATCGTCCGTCGTTCAGAAATTGAAAACATTTTTTTTCTGTTAAAAAACATCAGGTACAGTACCCCAGGCATTTTGATAACCGACGCTGAAAACGAATTCACTACAATACAATAATGAATTGAGAGGTGTTATCTATGAGCGACAAATACTGGCGTTATATTTTACCAATGAAGGAGACTGCTATTTTAAAGTGATTGCATCTCTAAAAGTGATAATCATTTAGGCAATGCAGAATGCGTTATAAATCTTTAACGAAAGATTTTCATAAGTACTGTATATGAAAGCAATCCATTTCGCTGAATATTTACACACACTAGGTCTCCACTGATCTATCATAACAAGGGCAACTGCAACATGGCAACATAAATTTCCGATGTGTGATAAAAGTTACTGGAAACCTACGGAAAAAACAAGTAGGCTACACGTTCACAAACATCCACCTTTGATGTACAAAACGGTCAATTATGGGTTTATTGAAAATCTATATCCGTTCCTAAGTCTGTTTTACCGTTCCATTCCAACCCCGCCAGAGGAAGCGGAAGAGACAGAAATCCTGCTGCTGCTGCGGCGTTACAAACCCTCACTGACCCTAATCAATATCCAACAGGAGGACATTCCACCATTAGTAACGCGTAGGAAGGAAAAATTATAACCTTGGGGTCAGTGACCTCCGCACAGTACACGCAATGCACTACTCTTGGTAACAGAATGGCATACCTGCTTTTCTCTGGTACTGGAACTCTTCATAGGCCAAGAGCTGAATCCAGCTACAGCGCTGCTATAAAGCAGTCTGAGCAAGTAACTACTCCAAACAGAACTTTATTTCCATGACATTAGTTGGTCGGTGGTGAAATGAATATTATCAATTTGATTCATCTCAAAGAACGTACACAGAGACTGACATTTTCTTTGTTGTTTCAACTATCACAACAGTTTCATTACTAGAGTTATGAATATTCTGTTAGTGATTACTATTTGCGGTAATAGTATCAAAAGTAGTTAGCCACATTCATAAATAAAATAGCAACTGATATATCAGCTTCCCACATGAATGTAATCCCTTCTACCCTCTACTGAACCACGACACTTTTAAGCATCGATCCGGTATTGGCTGCAGAAAACTTTTGCAACACCAAACGCAACATAAACAGTTCATGTCCCAAACAGGACACTAAAAAAATCACTCTCAGTATAAACATATCTCTCTCTCTCTCTCTCTCTCTCTCTCTCTCTCTCTCTCTCTCTCTCTCTCTCTCTATATATATATATATATATATATATATATGTGTGTATATATATATATATATATATACATATATATATATATATATATATATATATATATATATATATATATATATATATATATATATATATATATATATATATATATATATATATATGTATATATATATATATAATGAAAGTATTTACTGAATGAGGTCAATGCTCTCCACAGCTGCGAGAAAATAAGTACCTTGTATATAATACGTAGATTGGGAGGAGGGGGTGGGGGAGAGAGAGGAAGAATAACACAATGTGGTTAATCAGCTTTAACAGAAGAATAAAATCGTTGTACCTTCAATTTGTCGGATACCATAAAGATTATAATGCGAAGCTTTGTTCATCTCATTTACTCTCAGTTTATTAATGGGAAAAAAATTCTGGAAAAAGATCAAACATCAGCCAATCCGTTCCATGTAGAATGACCAAACTAGGCTTTGAGCACTCCGTCCAACAAACTGCACTAAAAAGCACGAATAATGTAAAATATACAGGTTTATAAAATCTACCTTCATCATTATGTTACTTAACATAATGACTAGAGGTAAGGGACAAGTCTTCTTCTTTTAACGTGCTTCTTTTCCCATTTGTATGGGGTAAGCACGATGCCTTCTTTTGAAGGACTTTGATTTGGCTTTGGGGTAGTCTGTAGTCTCGATCGGCTGCCCTGCCTGCAATCGCTTAGACCCCGATAGCGTATATACAGTACATGTATTCTACCAGTCACCAGCGCGCGCCCTTTCTCCCTGCAGCGAGGATTCGTTGCGCGGTTGAGTCAACAGTCGAGACGTGTGAGGTGTCTGTTATGTTTTTAGATGTTGGAGTGGCTTTGTTTGTGTGTATTGGTCTGTAACATCCATTTGCTTTTTAAGCAAACCTATCCATTGATTCCATACATAATCCCGGGGTGTCTACACAGATAGCAAAGTGTCAGCCTTTCTGACCGGTCGGCTGCGGATTTGAACCCTCTCATTGAACTATATTACAATGTCCTTGAGACCAGAACATATACATATATAAGTGTCCAATCCCCATCTCTACCCAAGCTAAGACTTGGAGGAAACAGAAAGAGGCGGCTAATGACTCAGCATATAGTCCTATGAACCTTCCCTAATTTCACAAATACGTCATTGTAAAATCACCGAACTGGGCCACAAAATCCGAGGCCGAAATTGTATAATCATACTTTTACCGTTATTTCACTCATATATATATATATATATATATATATATATATATATATATATATATATATATATATATATATATATATATATATATATATAGGTAATATATATATATATGATATATATATATATATATAGGTAAATATATATATATATATGTATATATATATATATATATATATATATATATATATATATATATATATAAAGTATATATATATATATATATATATATATATATATATATATATATATATATATATATATATATATATATATATATATACAAGAGAGCGAGAAAGAGATCATTCGTAAAGTAAATTTTTCAGTTAATTTGATCTTTCAAAAACATGCATCCTACATCAAGAAAATTCACTCACGTTGTTATTCTTTATTCAGCCAATTTTCCTTCGATGCTTTTTGTTTATTTTATAACTGATTAAGTTATCTCGACCGGTATCTAACTGATATTTCATGCTATTTCACGCCTGCTGGAAACGCTTTCTTAATATAAAAGCTGTAATAATTTTTTAAAAATTTAATATCTTCAACATTCCATGGAGAAGCTCTCCGGCATCTTTCTATATTTACCCATACAAAGTTTACACAAGCGCACAGGTTATAAATTGTGGAGTAAAATGCAAAGTAATCTAATAGTCTCCCTGAGCAAAAGTGATAGAATTCTAAATTTCTACTTTGGATTCTAAGCAATCGTGACTCTATCCTTTGTAGTTTTTGTAGCATTCATCGACTAGTCTCGATGTTTTTTCTGTCTCGGAATTACGCATAATATTTGAAACTTAAGCCTCTGTTTGTGCTTGTTGATTAAAGCACCCATACACAGAATAGTTACAGACACTGAACTGGATGACCTATGAAGTCCTAACCAACCCAAAGCCCTTACCCAAACCTACTTCAGAAGGTGTGGCGCCATTATTATAAACAAAAGACGTGCACACCGACTCAAGACTCTACGGAAGTCTCGAACAACGATTAGAAACAACGTCCCATGGAACTTCAACGTATAGTGTTTACTTATTTGTATGCACATGAAAAACGTATTTTTGATCGAAATGACCATGAAAATCGTAAACAAAGCAAAATTATCCATAACTGTGCGCGACATTCAGATTTCTAACAAGGAAAACAATTTTTTTAACCATTACCTTACAGTACACCGGAAAAGTTAAAGTATATCTTAGTTTAACCAGACCACTGAGCTGATTAACAGCTCTCCTAGGGCTGGCCCGAAGGATTAGATTTATTTTACGTGGCTAAGAACCAACTAGTTACCTAGCAACGGGACCTACAGCTTATTGTGGAATCCGAACCACATTATGACGAGAAATGAATTTCTATCACCAGAAATAAATTCCTCTAATTCTTCATTGGCCGGTCCGAGAGTCGAACGCTGGGCCAACAGCGTGCTAGCCGAGAGCTCTATCCACCCCTCCAGCAGTACACCAGAATTTGTTATCCACTTTTAGTTCATTTTCACCCAACGGCTTACTGACATATTTTTTCAGCAACTGTGTCAGGTAAGAGGGTAACATGCGCTAATGTTATATGATTGATGAGCCGTGTTTTCGATGACCTGAGCGGGGTAGAGTATTTCAGTTCTCTATTGATTTTCCATTTTAATAGTCTTCGTTTATTCAATTTTGTTAATGTACTAATGACGATGGGCGAAAGCCTCTATTTTTATACGTCAAAATTTAACTTTCACGGCAGCAATCCCCGATATCCTCGAAACGGAGATAGCCACTAGAAGTTGTTTCCCAAAACATCTGAAGTTTTTTTAAACCGACGATCTTGGATTATTACGAATAAAGGGACTACGAATAAAATAACAACGCAGTATAAAGAATCAGTATGTTTCAAGTGACTCTGAGGGTAGAGTTATTAGAACAGAACCTACAGTATATACCTCTCGTTTATTAAAGAAATAACTTGAAAGCTACAGAGGCCATGAAATTTATATTTACTTAAATTTTCCACTCAATGTCATCTGACGCATATTAAGTAATTTTATAAATGCACAACACGGTAATGGTTGCCACAGTTTTTAATTTTTCCGTCTGAACTTCGTACACAAATAAGAGTTAACTGTAGTGCTCTCGTTTCCGGTTTTTATTATCACAAAAAAAAAAAAAAAGTTTTTCACGGGCATACAGATGGGTGAACAAAACATTTCTCTAGCTATCATAGTTACTTTTTAAATGAAAATTACGGAAGCAATGTCATGGTTCGTGCTCTGGAGTAGCAAACCTTCCATTAAAGTTTCCAAGTTCCTAAGTAAATCCTCAAAGTCTTTGAGAGGAGAGAGAGCCAGAACTTCATTTCTGCGCAAAATCATTTTCTCCAGTCTTTCCCTTCTAATAAATGATGAAGATATCCAATTTCAAACCTAATGATGTGATAAATCACTTTGAAACTTGTAGGGAAAATAAAGAGAAACTTTTGAAAAATTACTCTCATGTGGGATAATGCTTCGCTAATACTGAAGACTTTAATGTGAACTTTTCATCACTACTTTCAAAGTACTCTGGAGCAATCAAAAAGTAGCAGACCAAAATAGTAATTACGTCATACCATGCAAACGTTGCACATCAAAGTCTCACTTCTACTGGCTAATTAAATCTTATAGAGGAAACTTTGCACCCAAACTGCGTACAGTAAATCTGTTTCTTTGAAGCTGTAACTGTTGCTGAGCAGTAAATTAAATTTCCATGAGAACTCAACCTCATAAGCCTCTTTTCTCTGCACTTTGATCTACAACTCGTTCTTCGTAAATAAATCATAACCAGTCCCTGATACTTAACACGACAACCACGTGGACACCCCCTCCTTCAGGGTTTAAGTCAGTCTCGATTTATCTGGCCTTGTACCAGTACGGTCTCTATGTCCTGGGCAGCCCATAAAAAATATTCTGGAAAAGGCAGCTAGAGTCCCATTACAACAGCAGCCAGAGTTAGTACTAACTGAGTATGTGGTAAAAATTCATAATTAGCCACGTGTTACAAACTTACCAATCAGCTATCACGGCGGAGGTAGTGAAAGTTGATATCAAATCCAAGTACAAAACTTGAATTCGACGGGCATATGTACTGTTCAATTGAGTCGATATCAGCTGATACTCTCTTGATGGACCAGTGGTCAAATCACTGCGTATCCTTGTATCTCAACCATGAAACGATTCAAATCCCACTGGTGACGTAGCACTTATAAGTTATAATTCCCCCTTGGTGCTAAGTTATTCCGAGGTATAGTGAACTGGACATTAAATAATACTTGTGTTTTAAAATGCATGAATTTTATATATATATATATATATATATATATATATATATATATATATATATATATATATATATATATATATATATATATATATAAATATATATATAACCACACACATATATATATATATATATATATAGATATATATATATATATATATATATATATATATATATATATATATATATATATATATATATATATATATATATATATATATATGCATGCACCATAACAACACTGCTTATATGGGTACAAAATTTTCCTACTTTTCCTGTTCTATGTGAATATCGGTTGGAACGCTGTTGAAATCTAAAATCTTCGGCCACTAGCTGCATCAACTTTTTAGCCTTTTACTCTACCTCCATTCTCACTTCCAGTCTATCTGTCCAACTTCCCTAACTATCAGTTCTAGGTACAACCATGGGGATTTCTCCCAGTTACACCTTTAGAGCCTTGTACTCCATCTTTTTTACTTTCTGTATCTCTTTATCTTGCTGTCCAGCCACTCCACCTCCCTTTTTCAGTGTCTTAAGTGCAGAATGGCCAAAAGAGCCCCAGTGTCTGTCTTTACAGCCAAAATTAAAAAAAAAAATCGTATATCAAAAAGTTATCATTGTTAAGCCTTAAAGTATTCAAAAACGTCCAATTTTTCTATTCGGAATGTATTCTATGAAACTGAATTTTCCGGTAGAGCGTAAACCATAAATCCCTATATATAAATAAATGAATGAATGACACAAAAACAAATCTGACAATAAAAACACACGAACAGAGAAAAACAGACATCAAAGCCTACACATTCGAGGTAAAATACTGCGCGAGAAAAGTCCCAAATCTGTTATGAGTAAGTCACAAAATCCACTGCATCACAAAGATCACAGAACCTCAGAGCATTTTCATGCATCGTTGCCTCTAGTTCTTCCATGGCAGATTTATCTGCGTCGTAAAGGAGAAGTGGAGAGAGAGAGAGAGAGAGAGAGAGAGAGAGAGAGAGAGAGAGAGAGAGAGAGAGAGAGAGAGAGAGAGAGAGAGAGAGGTAGTTATAGAAAGATCGTATGAAAAGTGCTGCAGTAGTCGTATTAGCTATCAGCAGCAGGTGCGTATATGAGCATGAGAGAGAGAGAGAGAGAGAGAGAGAGAGAGAGAGAGAGAGAGAGAGAGAGAGAGAGAGCACTATACCCTGAAGCGCAAAGTTGTTCGAGAGACTCTTTCGTAAATAAATTTAGAGCATTCTAAAGCACTTATGCTTGTTCTATACATCGGCTTTATCATTGGGGTATGTATGTCGAATAGCCAGTTTCTTTCCTGTGTAGCTAAGCGGTCATGGCCAAAATTATGATCTTATTTAACCCTTGACCCCTGAAATTAAAATAGTTCTACGGTCAGATTCTCGTACAAATTCACCCACAACTTATGCATAATATGCGGAAAAACAATCTTAACTAAAAATAACATTTTTGTCAGAGGCAAAATTGGGGAGGACTCGAAAAGACGACCCCCTTCCCATAAGGATGGTTCTTCCCAGCATATCTCTCTCTCTCTCTGTAATATGACTGGACCTTCGAGACTTCCATATATGAGAATAATCAGACTATGGCTTGACTCGACAAACAGCAGACGAAATAATTTCTGTACAGTTACTGACTAGTTTTAGCTACTTAAATGACTCATGTCTGAGGTTTCATAACCTAGAAAGAATTTACTTCCAGATAATTGTCAAATTAACTGAGGTAATCTAATGGAAAACAGCAACTTTGATTACAATTTTCCACCCATGGTATCCTTTCGGGACAGGTGAAAATTCTTTGAATCACAAAAATCCAGAATAGTTTTTCTAGACTTAACAACACAGCAATTATTAATTAAACTGAAAAAAAAGAAACCAAGAAGCATAGCAGAAAAGCCACAAAATTATTCAAAGAAAGAGAGAGGATTTCTATCATCAAATAATATCCAGTTCCGGTACCGAGCGATTCACTTTGAGGAAACTCGTTAAACTCTAAACATTGGATTGAACGACCAACCAACTGAAAGTTAGCCGGCAGTATACGTCAAAAGTCATTATAATATTACTCGACATTCTGTGAGTGGATGCGTACGTAACAATGTATAAACTTATCTATCTGTATTAAACTAAACACTTTCTCTCTCTCACATAGAGATACATGCATACATACATACACATACATACACACACACACACACACTCAAATGTCGTTTAACATCCAATTCACGCTACTTTGGGAATATTCCCGATGGGGAATTATCACCGAACAGGAATTTTAAGTGATCAATGGATCGGTACCTCCGGGTCTCGATCCTTCGACATGGTACTTCCAATGACTCCAGTCGACAGTCTAACCACCAAGCCATCAAGAGAGGTATAAGCTAATGCCGAATCTGCCGTACTTGTTTACCCATCGAGAACGGAGAAACTGTACTTAGCTTCGACATTAACCCACCTCCACCATGATAGCTCATTGGTACGCTTGGCACACGCAGCTCTTATTATGAAATTTTCATCACACCTTGATTTTATAGACAGTCATGAAGCTACAAATGTCGTTTAACATCTAGTTCACATTACTTCGGGAATATCCCCGATGGAGAATTATTACCAAAGGGGAATTATAAGTGATAAATGGATTGGTACCGCTGGGTCTCGATCCCTCGACACAGTACCTTCCAACGACTCCAGTCGACGGTCTAACCACTGATGCGGGTTAAGGCCAAAGCTAAGTACAATTTCCACGCTCTCGATGGGAAAACAAGCACGGCAGATTCGGCGTTAATTTATACCATTCTTGATGGCTCAGTGGTTGGACCGTCGACTGAAGTCGTTGGAAGGTACTGTGTCGAGGGATCGAGACCCGGTGGTACCAATCCATGTATCACTTATAATTCCCCTTTGGTGATAATTCCCCATCGGGGATATTCCCTAAGTAGCATGAATTGGATATTAAACGACATTTGTAGCCTCATGATTGCATATAAATCACGATGTGATAAAAATTTCATAAGTATATATATATATATATATATATATATATATATATATATATATATATATATATTAAAGCAGAAGAGAGCGAGATTAATGATGCAAAAGCTGAAACGGTAAGTGTGGTTTCGAGAATGGAAAGACCCAGAAATACTGAGATTACAGGTGAGATGCAGCGGTGATAGTGTGAATGAGCAACTGACCATGGTTTGTGAGGTATTTCTGAATAAGGGCAAGATTACAAAGAATGATTGAGAAGTACAGTCGTTGTAATGTATAAAGCTGAGGTGGTGAAGATGAATTTATGTGCTGTACGTGCGTAGTATATATAACTTAACATACCTGAGAAGGATATAAAGGGATTTCTAACGCGAAAGTAACAAAGATGCCAAAGGGATTGGTAATTGAAAAAAATATGGTTTAAACAAGAAAGAGGATCTCTGAATCAACTGTTTGCAATGAAACGGTCATATGAGAAGTTTTAAAGTAGGGGTTACTCCATAATTCAGTAGTTAAATTATGGCTATTGCACTGACTATAGCGTTGTTTTCCCTGGAGCCCACCCGTTTTTGATTGCCTAATACACAGACGGAATAATGGAATTAGATTTAGTCTCTACAGGATACCTATCAATATTTCCTCTTTTGTCGAGTTTTATTCTCCCACAGCAGTAAACACATCAGTAATCACATCCACGTTATTAAGAGCAGCAGGAATATAATGATAACAAAACAAATATAATTAGAAACACATGCAAGAAATTAAAATCTCGTGATATTGGACTTGTTGATGCAAAGAGAACGACAAAAATAACTAAATGATAATAACAGCAGTGAAAAATATAACTCAGAACTTTATTGCATTACTGTATGTTAACAATTTGAAAAGCATTCCTAATCCTAAATACTTTAGAGCTAATGTCACATTTATGAACTATATAATAAAAAAACAATTAAAAACTTCTGATCCAGCCACAGAATAGAAATCCGGTTCCTCAGTTTTGAGATGAGTATGCTACCACTGCTCTGTGTGTGTGTGTGTGTGTGTGTGTGTGTGTGTGTGTGTGTGTGTGTGAGAGAGAGAGAGAGAGAGAGAGAGAGAGAGAGAGAGAGAGAGAGAGAGAGAGAGAGAGAGAGGGAAGGAAAACCTGAGATAGAATAGGGAAGCACTGTAAGCCTAGCCAAGCAACGCAGAAACTCAAAATCCTAACCGAAGAGTTATAACGGATACCTGAAACCCAAATAAAGATCACATCTGTAAACTTATCAAATATGCCTAAACACACGTAGAATGGTTTCCGGACTAAGAAGGTAGATTAGATGGACTCAGACCAAACAGGCAAAAGCCAATTTGCTGTCGGAGGTACAAAGAAGAGTAAAGACCACAAAGTCAGTGAGTTGGAAAAGCAAATATGTAGTTCCGGAGATGGTCGCCCAAAACAGGGAAGAAACTTCTACTATGTTTTAGTTGTTGAATTTATCAGCTTCATTACGAAAGTTCAACAAAAGCAATAAATTTTACGTACAGAGAGAGAGAGAGAGAGAGAGAGAGAGAGAGAGAGAGAGAGAGAGAGAGAGAGAGATGTAATACCAGATTTTGCGATAAAAACGCATAAATGGGGGCTTTTGGTACAACTGTTAGGCTGTTGTAATTGCAACTATCAAAAGCAATAAAGATATATTAGTCCAAAAAATTAATTACCGTATATGCAGATATTTATTAATTTTTCAAAAATTCTTAAGAAAAATATATTGTAAAAATCACAAAATATGACCACATTATATTCGAAAAGGCAAGTAAATAATTTGTACTTGAAAAATTAAACAAAATCAATCGCATGGCAATATTGGAACGATAAAATTTACTGTATAATCATTTTGATTGTAATACAATATACATATTACAATATAACAACAGTTAAATAAGCAATCTTGAATGCAGTAATAATATATTTAAACCTATTTCCATGGCTAACAGTATATTTTTCGATAAAATTTGTATCAAACAATGTATATTTCCTTTACCAAAATAAGGGACAAAATATTGAATAACTGAAAATTAAATCTTTGCTCAGATAACAAATAAGAAAAGGGCTCCCATCCCTTTAGCAACTTTAAGGAGGCTACGTTATTCCTTCAATGCGCTTATAAAAAAATGACTGGTATCTTGAAAAAAAAAATTGCTGTTTCTAACCAGACTGTCATATTATACGTTCACAGCTCAATTTTATGAGCTTAAACTCTGAGAAAGTGTATTACTAATGTGTTTGTGGTAAAGGATACAATCCTTGTTTCAGATAAAATGCAAAAAACCTATGTTCGGAGTAGTTAACTGCATCTACTGTTCAGCCCAGAGCTTAAAGAACACAATGATTTTACAGTTTGATTTTTTTAAAGCCTCCATTCATTTTTTAGCCTTTAATTTCCTCGGTTACCCAACAATACAACTCCCTGAAGCATGTATTCCATACATTTTTCTCTCCCTGTGAATTTCATTTACACCTGTAAGGCTTTCTTGGAATTTTCTAACATTTTTCCGTTTTCATTTATTAACGTTAGTTTTCCATCCGCTCCTTTACCAAGTCACTTGAATTCTTGTTGGCATGTTGCATTTCCCCAAAGGTCAGGGCAGTTAATTTGTAAAACGTGTTTGTTTTATGGGAAAGAAGATAATTAGGACAAGCTTTATGGTTTCACTGATTTCCTAGTGGAAGCCCCTCAGTATGTAAACACTCTTCTTCATCTGCGCCTCTCTTGTTTTCTTGCCAACGTTGCTTACTTTCATTTGTGGTTATTTTGCCCCTACACGCTCAAACATTTTCAAAGGTTTAGTAGGAAGAGTCATTATATGTTTGTAAATGGTTTTATAGAAAGAGAAGAAAATAAACCTCCCATAAGTGAAAATAAAATTTGCAAAGAGGTTAGTAAATTTCTTAAAACAAAAGGGTAACCTATACAACACTTTTAAACACAGTATAAATAAAATAGAAAAGGAATATGAGGTA
>NC_089744.1:53764098-53789098 GCF_040412425.1 Macrobrachium rosenbergii
ATGTGAAAGACATTGTCGTTGGTGTTAGTAATGCGACAAGACACGTTTACCACTCTGCAGAGCTAGTTTACAACTCGACGAGCCTTTAGGAATTCCCTAAGCGGCCTACACTGTAGAGAATGTCTTTCAATTTCTTATTTATTGCTATGGTCGAGAAATCAGTTGTATATAAAGGTACTAAAATATCCAATAAATAAATTCAATTTCATAAAGTATAAACTCTTATGGTGTGTACTCAATCGCAGTACAAAAAAATGTATTTGGCCCTACAGAAGTGGTCTGCAACTGAGACTACTCAACCACTGTACGCGTGCATAATGCATTATAAAGTGATAACAAACCAGTCATCCGAAAATAATGGATAAAATAAGACGCTAGATTGCATGCTACCGGGAGGTACAGTCTAAAAATAATTCACTTGCCATGAATAAAACGAAAACATGGTCCTTTAATCTTGCCTTACTTGAATGGGCCATTCAGCAAATATTAAATACAATAAGGTACACCAATAATATCTGCTTAATTGTAAAATAATGAATTATTGGAACACACCCCCACAAAAAAACCATTAAAGAAATTAGAAGTATCTAGCGGTAGATTAAGACTGCCGAGTAATCAAACCTGCCTTTGAATCTAATGAAAAAGAGGCCAGACTATATATCGTGTTTCCACACCTGTGCATATACAGAACGAGGTCACACTGTAGTAACTGGCATTCCAGTAGCGACTGTTAAACTAAAGGCTAAATAAAAAAGATTAAAGTAGATCTCGTGACGTAAATCCAAGTCGATAAATTTGCATCAAGAGAGCGAAAACGGAATGAATTAAAAAAAAGTAAATCACATACAACGAAAGTGATAGAGCCACTATAAAACAGGAAAAAATGAGGGAGACACAGTCAATCTTGGTAGTAATGAGACAAGACAGGGTTAACACTGTGTTGGAGCTTGTTTACAACCCTATGAGCCTTTACGCAATTCTTTTCTGTCAAAGACCAGGCATTCCCCTAACTTGAAAGAATATCTTTCAATTTCCTGGACGATTCCTACACTGAAATTTTTTGGTGTTTGCTTCGATGGTCGAGAAATCAGTTATATATAAAAGATACCAAAAATAATCCGTTACATAAATTCAATTTTATAAAATTAAAACAAATATAGAGTGTATTCAGTCGAAGTATACTGGAATGTACTTGGTTATCCAAAAGTGGAGGGAAATGGAGGCCCCTCAACCATCGTGTGCATGCATAATGCATTATAAAGAGATAACAAACCCGTCACCCGAAAATAATGGATAAAATAAGAAGCTAAATTGCCTGCCACTGGGAGGTACACTCCAAAAATAATGAACTTTACAGGAGTAAAAGGAAAACACTGTCATTTAATCTTGCATTACTTGAATAATCTATTCAGCAACTATTAAATACAATAAGTTACATCAATAATATCTACTTAAGTGTAAAATAACCGATTGTGTAATATAACCCCGAAAAAAAACTATTGAAGGAATTAGAAGTGTCTTTGAAACGGCAGATTAGGACTGACGAGTAATCAAACCTACCATTGAATCAAATGGAAAAAGAATCCAAACTATCAATATTTCATATCTGTCCATATACGAGTACATTATAGTAACAAGCATATAAATATCCTGTTAAACTAAAGGATAAAAAAAAATAGAATGAAGTAGATCTCGTGTTATAAATCCAAGCGCACAAAGGGAAGACTATAAACTTGCATCAAGAGACCAAAAACGGAGTGACTTAAAATACGAGTAAAATCACATACAACACAGTTATACAGCCACTATAAACAAAGGAAAAAATGTGAGAGACGTTGTCGGTGGTGATAGTAAAGACACAAGACCAGGTTGCCACTGTGTTGGAGCTTGTAGACAATTCCACGAGCCTTTCAGCCATTCTTTTCAAACAAAGACCAAATATTCCTGTAACAGTACGGAATACCTTTCAATTTCTTGTAGAAAATCTACAATGGAAATTTATCTTATTAATATCATGGCCGAAATATAAAAAAAAAATATTCTTTAAATCAATTCAGTTTCTTAAAATAAAAACAACTTTAGTATGTAACCAGTCGCAGTAAACTTGTAAAAATTTGCACTGAAAATTATTCGTATTTGTTTCGATGGTCGAGAAATCAGTTGTATATGAAAGATACCAAGATACTATTTAAATCAGTTGTATGTAAAAGATACCAACGATAGCCTTTAAACCCGCTGTATGTAAAAGATACCAAAGATATCCTTTAAATCAGTTGCATATAAAAGATACCAAGGATGTCCTTTAAATCAGTTGTATATAAAAGATACCAAAGATATCATTTAAATCTGTTAGATATCCTTTAAATCATTTGTATATAAAAGATACCCAAAATACCCTTTAAATCAGTTTTATGTAAAAGATACCAACGATAGCCTTTAAATCAGTTGCATATAAAAGATACCAAAGATACCCTTTAAATAAGTTATATATAAAAGATACCAATGATATTCTTTAAATCAGTTGTATATAAAATATACCAAGATACCCTTTAAAACAGTTGTACATAAAAGATACCAAAGATATCCTTTAAATCAGTTGTATATAGAAGATACCAAAGATACCCTTTAAATAAGTTGTATATAAAAGATACCAAAGATATTCTTTAAATCAGTTGTATATAAAAGATACGAAAGATACCCTTTAAACCAAAGATATCCTTTAAATCAGTTGTACATAAAAGATACCAAAGATACTCTTAATGTATAATAAAAACACCAAAGATATCCTTTAAATCAATTGTATACAAAAGATACCAAAGATATCCTGTAAATCATTTGTATATAAAAGATACCGAAGACACCCTTTAAATCAGTTTTATATAAAGGATACCAAAGATATCCTTTAAATCAGTTGTATATAAAAGACAAAAGATACCTTTTAAATCAGTGCATATAAAAGATAACAAAGATATCCTTCAAGTAAGCTCAATTTCATAAAATAAAAACAACTTAAGTGTGTAGTCAATCGCAGTATACAAAAAAGTGCTTTGTCGTACAGAAGCAGGGTTGGCAAAAACCAATGTTTTTTTTTTTTTATTAAACCATAGTTTTTTTGGTTTAAACCATGGAAAATGGTTTTTTCTGGTTTATCTAATTAAATTAATTCCTGTGCTACTCAGTATAAAACTTCAGATATTTAGATGATATTCACACAAATCTGTGTGCCTATATGTGTTTGACATACCATTATCCATACATTGTAAGTATTAAAAAAATGAAAGTTACCACTATCATTTATCTCCATATCTCGTAGAAATTAGAACACTTTAGCTACAAGTCAAAATCTTTGGTTATATGAAATACTTCAGATAACTGCATATGAGAGAGAGAGAGAGAGAGAGAGAGAGAGAGAGAGAGAGAGAGAGAGAGAGAGAGAGAGAGAGAGAGAGAGAGAGAGAGGGGATTCTGTGTCTGACTGACTTGTTTAGATCTGGTTAAGCAAAATATTAAGTTACCAACTTACCATTTTGAAGTAGGATTTTACATTTCATATTAATGAACTCTTCTGACTTTCTATATCCAAAAATGGCTTTATTTATTACATCTAAAAAATAAAGTAAATAAATAACACAGAGTACCTGATATCAATCACAGAATGTATTTATTTTTGTAAATTTTTTGTTTATTTGATTCATATTCTGTTTTTAATTATATATACAGTACCTCTTTTGCATTAAAAAATAAAATTATTTACCAATTTCCTTTAACCTAAATATCTGAAGTTTACCACTAGTATTACAGTAATATGTTCAGTTACTTCTTATGTCATGTGTGGTTTTGTAACAACTAATATCTTCTAAGATATGAATTCGAATGAACTAGTAGGTTAAACATTATGTTAAGTACCAAAAAATTAATATTATCTCAAAAAAGTTTGAGGAAGCATGACGACCCAAAGAAAATAAAAAACCAAAGAAAAAAAATTAGAAACTTTAAAAAAACATAAAAACCAAAACACCATAGTTTTTTTACTGGTTTAAGCCATGGTTTAAACCATTTGGTTTAAACCATTTGGTTGAAATGGCCAACCCTGTACAGAAGTGAGCGGAAATGGAGACTATTCAATTATTGTATGCATAATAATGCTTTATGAAGAAGTAACACACCAGTCATCCGAAAATAATGGACAAAATTAGAAACAAAATTACAAGCTACCGAGAGGAACACTCCATAAATAATTATTTTTTCATGAATAAAACGACGACAACAACAACAAAACTAATTTTCTATCGTTTTACTCGAAAAATCAACTCACCCAATATTACACACAAGAAGCAATAACGATAATAACTACTTCAGTATAAAATAACCGATTATCCCACATCCCTAAAAATTTATTAAAAGACTTTTAAGTACCTCTGCAGCAGTGGATCAACACACAATCAGCTATAAAGTGAAACAGAGAGACCAAATCTCAGGGTATCTCTGAAGTTCCATAACTCTCAGGAGCACTCTTATCTCTCTCTCTCTCTCTCTCTCTCTCTCTCTACAAGTGGATCTTATTTTGTTACAGCCAGAACCATTGTGCCATTTAGGCCCTCAGAGGCATAAATGGTTTCAGGAAATGTGACCAGATCGATCCTTCCAAGAACAGTATCGAACTCAGGACCTCTAGCTAATTAGTTTAGTATGCTGCCACTTACAAAAATAGAAAGAGAGTCATGAAATGAGACAAAGCCACACCAGTTATCCACATAACAGAGAAAATATAGTGACATGTTTAGATAACATCCAAATGCACAAAAATTTTTCAAGTAATTTTTTTTGTTGAAAAAATATTACTTCCGCATAAAACAATGTTAATGAAAAATACACTAAGAAACATCTGAGTGAGAGAAACATCTGAGTGAGCTGCTCATTTCCAGGGAATAGCGAAGAATGTACGAACCCACCACTGCCGAACAATTCATTTTTCATTAAAGCTAATGTGATACCGGGCGGCTATTTCCTTTCTCTTTGTTTCCGTACAAGGTACACATTTTTTCAAATGGTGACAAATATTGTATCACACAAAAAAGGTAAAAGATCACTAAAACAAATATATGAACAATGTGAATACATAAATAAATAAGACTTAAATCCTCAAAAGTTATTTCGTTCATTTCAATACAAAATTGCTCGTGAGGCACTCCAAACGTTGTGGGCACTTGTGCTTATTTTATATTACGCCACGGTGAATTTCAATTTCAAACCAGACTTCAATGGAAGAGATTGGTAGCACCACCTGAATGCTGGGCTTAACATAAAAATTGTGAAAAGGGATTTCCTATTCTTCGTAAAGTGAAAATGTGCAATAAAGTTATCCTACCATACTTATGCAATGCCAGGAACCACCTGAAAAACTTACAAATTTCTAAAGTGGATAACATCCGAGATGAAACGAAAATCATTCGGAGCTTTATCTATATAACCATAATGTTTCGATCCACGGAACCACTGTGAAAAGGTATCAGTGAATTTCAAATCTATACAATGGTCCTATAATCAAATATAATTACTTGACACCAATGTTCTCATTCACCATGATTAACTTGATGAAACGCTCTCTTTCAGATAGGATTTTTTTTTCAGACAACCATAATAATTCATCATAATATCTCAATAATGGCAAGGATATATTAACCATAGTTTTTAGATAAAAATTTCAACAAATCGAAACAAACACCTAATGCTGTACATAAAGATTCCTCCTATACACCTAAACTCATCCTTGAGGGTAAGGAAAAAAATAGATTTAGACAAAACGAGAACCTGTAACAAATCACGCAGCCTATAAACCTATTTGTATTGTTTTTTTTTTTTACCGTAAAACAACAAACAATGCCATTAACACGCCACTGGCAAAATAATAAAAAAGTAACGGTGGAAGCGATGCAACGGGGAAGAATCTGGTAGAAAAAACCCATTCTTCAAATTCTTTAAAGAAAAACGAGGGAGGAATTGCGATTGTAGGATGTTCTGAGAAGAGCCAGTGAAGCTGCTATATGGAGGGCACGTACGTACATAACAGGATACGCACAACATGCAGACATGAATGGATGCACACGTGTAAGTATGAGAATGGGAAATAGCGAGATAAAGACGAAAAAATAGAAGACAAAAAGAACAGAGTATATACGAAAGAATGATCTAAACATGAAAAAAATGGAAAATGCGAACATTTAAAAAATGTCAGCTAAAAGGATTCCCATGTTAATGGTAAATATAAGAGTAATAGAGAAGAGGAACAAAAATGAAATGCCCTATAATGCAAAAACGTAAAACTGACACCCAAATAATCACCGTGGTGCCATATTATATCTATACATACATACTTATATATATATGTATATAGTGTGTGTATATATAATGTATGTTTATATTTATGTATATACAATATACAAACAATATACAAACATATATTTTATATATTTTCTGTACATTATATATATATATATATATATATATATATATATATATATATATATATATATATATATATATATATATATATATATATATATATAACACACACACACACACATATATATATATATATATATATATATATATATATATATATATATATATATATATATATATATATATATATATATATATATACACAGTATATATAAGCGCTGAGTCACTGACTCTTACCTGTGGTCTGGGTACAACGAATTCGGTACGTTGAGCGTCATGAGCTCCTACCTGGAAAAGAAAATAAGTATTTTACAGTCTAATAATAATACACACACACAAACACAGTATATACCATATATATATGTATATATATATATATATATATATATATATATATATATATATATATATATATATAATATATATATATAATCATACACGTAAATGAAAAAAATTTGCAATGAAACAATTCTTCTAAGAATGGAAAAAATATTATCTTCCGAAACCTTCCAAGACATTCATCTAAAACAAACAAGCTTTCCGTCAAAGTCATTCAATATCGCGTAATCTCGGGTTCTCCAATTATTATTAAAACGAAAAAGCGAACATAAAAGTAACACTGGGCAGTTATAAGGTTCTCATCTGTTACCAGTCTTTTACTCTGACATAATAATATATCTGCGCAAACAATTTATTTAATTACATATGAAGCGCGACCAGTTACTGATATGGGAAAGTTGTATTTTAGTCATATCAAGAATTCTATACATAAATGAATACCTTCGTTGAGGAGGATATACCATCGTATCATTATACGAACCAAATACTTTGATACACAGAGACTGAAATAAAAACCAAAACAAATAAACGTTTCTCATAAAGTCTTCAAGAAGAAACTCGTTATTTCACATATGCTCTTTGATCATTTGCAAAGAAACATGCATCAGGGATTCATGTAGGTATAAACCAAAGATCATTTTGTGCACATATACAATTTCTTTCAGTTGCAGACATTGACAGGTACAGGTAATTAATTAGTTGCATAATTTAATTACCTTCAAAATTTCCCCCGAATTGTTGAGGCACTTTTAATCCCTACATGACACCTCTATAAATACTCAACTAAAATAGAAGAAAACGATAACTTTAAAACTTACCTTCCGTTCATGTATCCTGCGGGTACTTAAAAATTATTCCAGAGAGGGAAAGAGACAGCATTGGAGACTCGCAAAATCTCAAAATCAGTTTTATTCCACATCACGCTTATCAGGAGCGAAATCGATTTCCTTTGCAGCTTGTGACTCGCTCCTAACTTCTATTTAACAGACTTATGGATAATTCTTGCCCAGCAAGTTACTACCGTTCCATGTTATTTATGGGCGTTCACAGGGCCTACACATCCTTCAGTCTATACTTCACTCTACTCCATCCACATTTTCTTTTATAATACAAACATATTATAATACAAACATTCATATCCTCAAAATTTCGAGCGAAGATGCAATGCATTACTATCCTAAAACAATCACCTTGTATTTTATCAATCTATTTCTTTTTTTATCTATTGGTTTATTATTTCATTAATTTGTATTTTTTTCTAATAACTAATCTCTTCTTTCAAATGAACACCACATTCTCTGGAAGCCTAAATTTCAAATCAATAGCCACTGCAGGGTTGTTCCATATGAATAGCGGGTTTATCCTCTGAATAATAATAATTTTTAACATTTTGGAATTTACATTCGAGTTACACTAACATTCTTAATTATTTCGTCTGAATACACAGTCCACTTCCGCATTCACGAAACAGAAGATTGGCATATGAGAATAAACAGTCAACAAAGGATGAGGCTCAGTAATTAAATATTATATTGTTATTGTTCATATTGAAATTCAGGAGGACGACGGTGGGGAAAGAGAGAAGGGAAAATAATAAAATGAACTCCATGAGCAAACGGAAAAAATATATATCTTGCAATTAATCACATAGCCATTTCTATAATTTCTTCCTTGGCATTAAAATTACTTTTATTGTTATCATCCGTATTGACCAACTCCAAAATTATTCTCCTCTAATCTTCTTTATTAGTGAACAACTAACTCACTACCACCACATATTATTATGAGGATTATCAACAACCAGTAAGACATCTTATTTCTTACAGAACTGGAAAGTTTTCACAGGACAATTTCCAAGTCTTCTTAGAACGTAGAAACCAAATGCAGAATCGCACTTTCAGTACGAAAATATATGGAACCATGAACCACATTACAATCCAGAGTAAATAAATACTGGCATTACTTGCGCCATGCCTCCAGGCAAAATTCCAAACGGCAACCAAAATATTAAATCCCCAACTGATATCAGCGAATCAGGAGCGGTTCGTTTTCAACACCGGTTTTGTTTCATTGCCACGATTCCTCTATGATAACTTCACATTATAATTTCACAATGTATATACTATGGTACAAGACATTTTTTTTTCTCTATAATGGCTGAGGTACTATTTGGAGTCAGGTTTGATATTGGCATCCTATAATTTCGTGTTCCTGATTTCTTGATAATTCCAGAAGGCTTTAATTTCTCTTAGCAATGCTGATAGCGACTTGCAATCAAAATGGTTCAGCAATATTTAATTTCTTTACGATCTAAACTAAAAAAACCATGCGGGTGTATATATATATATATATATATATATATATATATATATATATATATATATAATATACTGTATATATATATATATATATATATATATATATATATATATATATATATATATATATATATATATATATATATATATTATATTATATATATTTACAGTGTATATATATACATACACACACATATATATGTATATTTATATGTGTGTATATATATATATATATATATATATATATATATATATATATATATATATATATATATATATATATATATATATATATATATATATATTCATGATGTTGCCTTGTAGTATGTATATCCTCCTATAATTCTGATATATTTACTCTTTCATTTGTCATGTATTATGTGTAATGATAATGATTATTGAAATATCGTATGTAGTGTAGTCTCAGATCTCAAAAGAGTTAGTGATTTAGATAACTTAACAGCATAATTTAGAATTAATAGTACATTTTTAATAGTAACATAGTACATGAGGAACACGTGTGTCCTAGCGAAGGGTTTGTTTCACCTCAGTTGTCATCAGTTCAGATAAAAGGGCACTTTGTTTTAATTCACGTGTTGACAGGTTGGGAATAACAATTGCCATCTGTTTGATCATGTTAAGGTTTCTGTAAAAGCTTTGTCTCATATGAGAAGAAGACAAATGATTTTGTAATGTTACATGCGTTCCATACGAATTTCTTGTAAAGATGAAGGTTTTGTAACGTTACATACATGGCTCTGGTCACATATGCCCTTTTGAAAACAAGTATTGCACAGAAACTCACGGCAGTTGCGTCATGTTTTGTAAGGTTGCAGTTCGAAATATATTGCTTCCTTCTAGAACTTTTGTGTCTCACACCCAAAATGCCCTAATGACATCACTTGAGTATTTCATGTGTTACTGGAATCCTCAGATTGATTCATATTCTTTCTTATTTCAGAGACTGTTCAGTTTGGTTCTCTCTCTCTCTCTCTCTCTCATTCTTAAAAAGAGAGTAATTTTAACAATATATTTGTGCTCACTGGTGTTAATCTTAGCTTTTGAGATCTGAGGCCCCCAGAATAAAAAAGGGGTAAGGCCACACACGGCCAAAAATTATTTTTTTGCATAAAAGAGAGCAACACCACCGAATCTTTAAGCCTTTAGAGTTTTACTCCTAAATTCGCATCCAAAGTATGGTCAGCATGGCACTATATCAAAGAGCCCAAATCTGCAGACACACCCCTATAGCAGACATGCATCTCTTGTATGGAGTAGAAAGGTGGTAATGTCACTCACGCCAAGAGACGTCGTCAAGGGCCAATCAGTGCACCACATGAGCCGCCTCCCAGCCAATCAGCACGCTCAGCCATCGTCATAACAACCGAGCCACGTGATCCCTCATTCTCCCACTCTGTTTGTTTACATCAACGTGTCGTGTTGTAGAAAAGAAACTCGTGTTATTTAACATGCTTTTCTTCGATATTATTGTGCCTTAACTGTTGTTAGTTTGCAAAGACAATGGCTTCCAGTGATCGGGAATCCGATGATTACACTCGGGAAGGGGAGGATGCCCAGAAAATCATACATTTCTATGGTAAAAAGAAAACAACCCGCAAATCAAGATGGCAGATTCTTATGGAAGAGAAGGTGGCAGAGCAAGACTACGATCCTGCCGAAAGTTTCAACGATACTACCGCCGATAAAGACTACTGCCCCAGAAATAGTGATGCTTCGGAGGATTCTAGTGATGGTGAGGCATTAGTTTCTGGTGAAAGTAGAAAAAGAAAGCGTAAAAGTCGCAGTGTTGGAGGTGATCTCAATGTGGGGGACAATCGTAGTGTTGGAGGTGGTGTAAGCAGTACTGGTGTTAGCGGTCCAGGAGTTAGTGTTGGTATTGTTGGAGGGCCTAGTGATGGTGGTAAAGATCCCAATGGTGTTAGTTGTAGGCCTAGTGATGGTGGTGAAGGTACCAGTGGTGTTAGTTCTAGGTCTGGTGTTAGTGGTGAGGTTAGTGTTGGTGAAGGGGCAAGGCATAGGCCTAGTAGTGTTGGGGGTACCCATGGTGCTGTTGTTGATGTTGTTGGTGCTAGTGTGAAGGTCCCTGGCAAGTGACGAAAGCAGAAAAGGCTAGAAATTTAGGGCAGCAGTATGTGAGTTATAAAACTAAGAAAGTGATGCCTGCAAGGCAAGTGGGGGCCTCATGTAAAGATGGTTGTTTCATGGCCTTGGGTCATGAAAAGATTGATGTAATCTTTAATAATTTCTGGGCCTTAGGGGACGTAGATCTGGCCAACAACTACCTTACAAGTTGTATGAGTGTGGAGAGGTACAAAAGGAAATATACAAAAAATGAGAAGTCTCGTAAGGATGTGCATGTTGTCTTTCATGTGACACATGGCAATAATGGGTACAAAGTCTGCCGTCCAGCTTTCATGAGCATCCAATGCATTGGGAAGAAGAAGCTTGAGTGGGTAGTGGCTAAAAAGAAGTTAGCACTGGAATCTGGCACTGGCACCATCCAAAAGGACATGAGGGGAACTTGTCCTGCAGGACATTGAGCTGCCACTTAAGTACCCAAATGGTAGGGTTTTGAATCCTGCGAAGCTTTCAGACTTGGAGTTTCTGATTTCATACATCCCCGGAAGAGATGACAGTGATTGGTTTAATGGCTTAGTTGAGCAGCAGAAGACGATGAGGGTTCTCCTTCCAGATCAACAGGATGATGACGAACAGGATGACAACCTAGCTGAGGATGCCAACAACAGTGATGATCACATTTGGGTTGACGCCCAAGTTCGTCCTGTTGCATAACAGCATACACCCTCATAAGCCTTCCCACTCACGGTTGACGACCCTGGACTGTTTAGGATTATGGATTGGAATACTACTAATAGGACAGCTAGAACTTCGCAGGATTCAATGTGAGTGTTAAGACTTAATTTTCCTTATGTTTGCTTTCCTATTAATGTTTTTTTGCATTATTATTATTGCATGGTTTTATTGCTCTTATTATTATTATTGATGTCATACTGTTTTTTCTTGTTTTGTGCCTTATTTTGTCACCAATGGGAATGTTTATTGGGGTTTTTAAAATTTTTCACAACTAACTAATCATGACTAGCCCCATGACTAGTCATGCCTAGTCATCATGACTGTTTGCTTTATGAATGGGAACCAACTTGTCACCAATAGGAATGGTTAATGGGTTTTATTATTTTTTTCTATTTTTTACCATTTTTTTAATAACTAGTCATGAATAGCCATCCTGTTGCATGACTAGTCATGCCTAGTTATCATAACTATGTTTGCTTTATGAATGGGAACCAACTTGTCACCAATGGGAATGGTTAATAGTTTATTTTCTAATTTTTACCATTTTTTTGAAAAACTAGTCATGAATAGCCATCCTGCTGCATGACTAGTCATGCCTAGTTATCATAACTACGTTTGCTTTATGAATGGGAACCAACTTGTCACCAATGGGAATGGTTAATAGTTTTCTTTATTTTTTTCTATTTTCATACCATTTTTTTAATACCTAGTCATGAATAGCCATCCTGTTGTATGACTAGTCATGCCTAGTTATCGTATCGTTTGCTTTATGAATGGGAACCAACTTGTCACCAATGGGAATGGTTAATGATTTTATTTTATTTTTTCAATTTTTTTACCATTTTTTTTAATAACTAGTCATGAATAGCCATCCTAATGCATGACTAGTCATGCCTAGTTATCATAACTATGTTTGCTTTATGAATGGGAACCAACTTGTCACCAATGGGAATGGTTAAAAGGGTTTTTCTATTTTTTTACCATTTTTTTGAATAACTAATCATGAATAGCCATCCTGTTGCATGACTAGTCATGCCTAGTTATCATAACTATGTTTGCTTTATGAATGGGAACCAACTTGTCACCAATGGGAATGATTAATGGTTTTTCCTATTTTTTACCATTTTTTTAATAACTAGTCATGAACAGCCATCCTAATGCATGACTAGCCATGCCTAGTTATCATAACTATGTTTGCTTTATGAATGGGAACCAACTTCTCACTGATGGGAATAGTTAATGGGGATTTTTAAAAAAATTTTTCCTATTTTTTTACCATTAATTTTTCTTTAATAACTAGCCATGATTAACCATCCAGTTTCATGACTAGTCATGCCTAGTTATCATAACTATGTTTGCTTTATGAATGGGAATAAAAATTTGGCTGCCATCCACCATCTGAGGACAGAAAAACAGTTTTAAGTTGTTCAAATTGTAAGAAAGTACTGAAGCAGACCCTACCACTAGTCACAACGAGCACTTTCTAGTCAATAGTTCTAGAGTCTAATTTTTTTTCCTTATGTAAGCGATATTCTCCATAAAATTTCCTATCTATATGTTTTTTAAAATTTAAAATAGTTCAAAAATAACCGAGCTACAGTATTTTGAAAATTGCACAACTTTAAACTGTTTTTCCCATATTTTTTTTTTATTTTGTGGCTTTACCCCCTTTCTACTCTAGGTTTTCACAAGCTTGAGTAAGGTAAAGTGAATTTTACTTATTATTACCATGGTATAATAAGGTATATTAGGAAAATTTCTGCCTAAGTGAAATTATTGTTGATAAATCTTTTGTGTGTTTTTGTGTTTGCAATCTCTTGATTTTTACTGGTATTTTAACATTTATTTACTTAGCATTTTAAATATTTCTTGATGATTTAGCATTGCATACTTGATTTAATTTTCATTTATTAAGATTTTCTTTTTAAATCTTGAGTAATTCTTGATAGATTTAATTTTGCTTGATTAATTTAATTTCTTGATAAATTAAAGTTTTTGTGATTTCATTTTGTTTAATAATTTCACTCAAGAATTAATTAAATTTTGTGTTGTTTTCAAGTAATAGTAAATTTTTCAGATTGTGAATTCTAATTATAAATTTTGAATTTAACAATAAATTTTTGTATTTAAAATTTTTTTAAGTGTTTCATTTATTGACCACCAGTGAATAGGATTAATTGTGTGCAGGAGGCAAAGTGATAAACATGTTTTGTTCCTTTAGTTTTGCTGAAGTGAATTAAGACCAGGGAAAAAGTTAAAGTTGTTTGATAGAGTGATTCCCTTTTATTCTAGTATATTTCTTGTTTAACTGCTGATACCTCACAATTCTTTTGATAAACTTAGTTTGATGAATTTTGTGATTAGTTGTGTAATAACCAGGTACTTGTACACATCGTGACAATATATATGTATATAAATGAAAATTACACTACTGAACTGAAATTATGCAATTAGGATCTTAATGATATTCACGTTAACAGATAGAATAAACATAAAAGCAGTAGGTTTTCTTTCTAAGCAGAGTGCTATGGCTCCATAAGACTGTTTAGTTTAACAAAACTACATCAGTGGAACAAAGCTCTACGCTTTTTTATTTCAAATGTTACCGTAATTATCACTGTGGGGCCATGCTGCCCACACATACATACACACACACACACACACACACACACACACACATATATATATATATATATATATATATATATATATATATATATATATATATATATATATATATAAAACTTTAAACTTTAGATAACAGTGCATAACTAGAACATGTTAATAAAATCCTTGCAAACACTGTCCCCGAAGTTAAAATATGTAGATAAATATAAAGTCTGACACTGAATATGCAAAGCCTTGTGTTGCGGATCTGTGAGATTCTTGCTGGCTGTATTCTTGAATACAGATAATGCATACATGTAAATAGAATATATTTGAGCGAGCGCAAAGGATTCTGTTCAAAAGGTAAAAACGGTATGGTAAGAGATACAACTTCTCTTAACCCCGAGCATGCGCGTGATTAGAGGGGAGAGTTCGACAACACAACAGAGAAAGAAGGAAATATAAGAAATTGAGAATGAAGTTGGCAAGTGGCCTAGTAAATAAATATCTATATACAAATAGCAGCACTTCTACAGCGTGACCGTTAAGGAGAATTAAAAATGTTACTCAATGACATGTATAAACCTGAAGAGCCAAAATCACATTATGCTCGCGATCGCGGTCAGTGATTGCGCTGACTTATAATCTCGTTTTATTAAAATATTTAAATAAAAACCTTTACGCTGATTTATAATCTTGTTTCTTTTAAATTTTTAAATAAAAAAACCTTTACGTTGACTTATAATCATGTTTCTTTTAAATATTTAAGTAAAAAAACCTTTAAAATGACTTATAATCTCGTTTCTTTGAAATATTTAAATAAAAAACCTTTAAATTGACTTATAATCTCGTTTCTTTTATATATTTAAATAAAAAAAACCTTTAGGCTGACCTATAATCTTCTTTCTTTTAAATATATAAATAAAAAACCTTTACTTTGACTTATAACCTCGTTTCTTTTAAATATTTAAGTAAAAAACCTTCAAATTGACTTATAATCTCGTTTCTTTTAAATATTTAAATAAGAAACCTTTACGCTGACTTATAGTCTCGTTTCTTTTAAATATTTAAATAAAAACCCTTTACGCTGACTTATAATCTCGTTCCTTTTAAATATTTAAATAAAAAAGCTTTACGCTGACTTATAATCTTGTTTCTTCTATATATTTAAATAAAAAACCGTTACACTTATAATCTCGTCTCTTTTAAATATTTAAATAAAAAAAACACTGACTTACAATCTCGTTTTTTTAAAATATTTAAATAAAAAACCTTTATGCTGACTCAGAAACTCGTTTCTTTTAAATACCCAAAATAAAAAAACTTTACGTTAACTTATAATCTCGTTTTTTTAAATATTTAAATAAAAAACCTTTGCGCTGACTTATAATCTCGTTTCTTTTAAATATCTAAATAAAAAACCTTTACGCCGACTTATAATCTAGTTTCTTTTAAATATCTAAATAAAAAACCTTTGTTATAATCTGGTAAATTTTAAATATTTAAATAAAAAACCTTTACGTTAACTTATAATCTGGGTTCTTTTAAATACCTAAATAAAAAACCTTTAAGCTGACTTATAATCTCGTTTCTTTTAAATATCTAAGTAAAAAACCTTTACGTTGACTTATAATCACGTGTCTTTTACATAACTGAATAAAAAACCTTTACGCTGACTTCTAATCTCGTTTCTTTTGCATATCGAAATAAAAAACCTTTACGCTGACTTATAATCTCGTTTCTTTTAAATATTAAAAAAAAAAGCTTTAAGCTGACTCATAATCTGGTTTCTTTTCAATATTTAAATAAAAAACCTTTACACTGACTCATAAGCTCGTTGCTTTTAATATGTAAAATAAAAACCTTTACCTTGACTTATAGTCTGGTTTCTTTTACATATTTAAATAAAAAAACCTTTACTTTCACTTATAATCTCGTTCTTGTAAATATCTAAATAAAAAACCTTTACGCTGACTTATAATCTCGTTTCTTGTAAACACCTAAATAAAAAACCTTTACGCTGACTTATAACCTCATTTCTTTTAAATATCTAAATAAAAAACCTTTACGCTGACTTATAATCTCGTTTTTTTAAATAGTTAAATAAAAAAACCTTTACGTTTACTTATAATTTAATTTCTTTTAAATATCTAAATAAAAAACCTTTAAATGTGTTTTGATTCTCAAAAATCTACTAACATATACCTTTCACTTGATATATTAAACGACTAAGTTCCCTAAACGTGCTTTTTTTTATGTCACCCCATCCTTAAAGACTTCGGCCAAGTTACGCTGTTCATAATCTCCGTGATAACTTCACTGATAAATAACATGGCAATATTTTTGAAACATTAAAATTCCCACATTACCTTGAATCCTAGCCTTGGGTTTGCACCCAGGCCGAGGAACAAATGACGCACACAGTAGTTGCATGGTAGGTGTACCCAGAGACAAAATTGCAGCTATTGAACTGAAATATGAAATGAAGCACCTTATTGCCAACTTTATCACATATTTCGACACCTGAAGGCTGACCTTACCATTCATTGTACCCCAAGAATCCTACACCTTTCTACATTCACGCTGTGGCGTTCTGCCTACACATGGTGCTAGTGTGCTTTTATGCAATGCATATATATATATATATATATATATATATATATATATATATATATATATATATATAAACAATATATATATATATATATATATATATATATATATATATATATATGTATATATATATATATATATATATATATATATATATATATATATATATATATATATATATATATATATATATATATATATATATATATATATATATATATATATATATATATATATATATGTATGTAATATATATATATATATATATATATATATATATATATATATATATATATATATATATATATATATATATATATATATATATAATTTAGAAATATAGGTTAGCAACACAGGGGCAAATAATAACAAAATAAACTATGATAATACTTTAAATTTTAAGCAAAAACATGGAAAGAAACATCTTAATATTGTCCAGAAGCCAGCGCCGACGACGACGACGCAGATATTGGAGACATACCACAATGACTCTTCTGCACTTTGCACAGGCGAACAAAAAAGATGACCGTTTAAAATGAGCAAATAGATGTCTGTGTAACAGAAGTGGCCGGCTTTCAGAGAACTGAGTTAATATCAAGAACTCGTTATCTACAATTATTCTGCTCCCTAGGATGGCAACAAAGCGATCAAAGAAAGACATATGCAGTAAAAGCTTGAGCACCAACGCACTTACTACGGAAGTATTCAAATAGATGTGAGGAATACGCAAATAGGACTGCAATAATAGTATTTACAGCATCCACCAAAGTAATACAGACAGCATCAAAGGAATAACAACAACGGCTGTTTGTCGAAGTGACACAAAATCTTCAGCCTTTGGAAAAGTATAACGAAGGAACATTGCACCAACAACTTCTTATCCTTCACCATCCATGAAAAACACAATAAATCTCCTTCAACTCTAATCTCAGAAGAAAATAAGAATTGGCGTCTAACAAAACCCATTTTGAATGTGTCCGCATCAGATTTGATCTTCAGGTAAACAAAGTCATTATGTGGTTTGAAACGTGGTGAAGTGAAGCAATGACAGTGATATAAATATTATGGGAAGTAATCACGAACAATTAAGTACTGCTATCATTCTGATGTTCATGTGACTACTATAGTAATGCCAGCCCCGTCTCTCTCTCTCTCTCTCTCTCTCTCTCTCTCTCTCTCTCTCTCTCTCTCTCTCTCTCTCTCTCTCTCTATATATATATATATATATATATATATAATTACCATGATTATTTAAAGTTAACCTGCAAGTGATGTTCAACTAGCTACTAAAGAATCATTTATAATATGGTAAAGAAATTATTTTAAATCAGAGCAATGCTGGACTATTAAGCTGGGTTGCTTTAATACCTCTTATTTTTTTTCTTTTAAAAGAAAATATTCTATACTGTGCAGACTAGCGAGACTTCTTTGAACTGCAATGGCTAACAACATTACAAATCTAAAAAAAAAGAACACTGCTTAACATAGCTCTAACATATCATCAACAGCTCAAAATACTGCCACGCTAAGACAAAAGCATATGCCATTTTTTTTTAATTTTCATATTACTTAAATTTATGCTAAAACATCCAGACTGACGACAGAGGCCAAAATCAACCATGGAGGAACATTTCCTGTATTAAGGTCTTGACCAAGTAATATCCAGTTATAGCAAATGTCACTGGCTTATACTTCACGTAACTGAAAAGCAAGATATAGAGAGAACCCTAAACAGGAAACTGACGCCGAAGAGATCACAATTATCAATTATGTCATATAAAATTTTATTATATTTATTCATTCTTTTCTTACGTAGTAGCTATAGTACAACTTCTGGAACTTTCTAGTTTCGAAGTTCTAATGGTAAAAGTAATAACAATATAATTCCTCTAACACAGCGTGGCGCAATGATGACAGTCAAAATTATATTAACTACAACAATATCACCATTAAATTTACAACAATAACGAAGCATAAAGCAGCAATTACACATCCCTGAAGACAAAGACAATATCACATCAAATGGTAGTTCCTTTTGAACGAAAGTAGAGCTTAACATTAACATTATGGCAATTTTTAAGAATATTTTCGTAAAGCATACCACCGGACCACAGAATAAACTTGAGTTGCTTCCCAATAACTTTCCTTCGAATCTCTCACTGTAGCTCTTTCATAGTTTCTCAAATTTTCTAACATTTTTCTTACATTTCCTATTTCTTTCCTACTTCTCCTCCGTCAGTGACCACTGACTGATGTCATCTCCTGTCCAACGGTGCTCCAGTTCCTCTGAATCGCCTGGGATGCCAACCAGACAGAGGTTCTTCCAAGAATGTGAATCACACACACACGCACACAGAGAGAGAGAGAGAGAGAGAGAGAGAGAGAGAGAGAATCAATATTCATAATGTCTTCACAGTTTTCCATCTTGGTTCTTTGAAGATGTCTAATTACATGAATGATATAATGCTAGTGGTAAAATGACAATAAGAGTTCTATGTATAAAACTAAAATCGATTTCAGGTTACTATCAGGAATTTTAGTTCTAGGTTATAACTTAACTCTTTGCTTTCTGTCCTCAGTTTTTTGCCAGTTCATTTGGAACGCAATTATGCTTATTAGCTGTTAGTTCATAATAACAAAAACAGATAGAGAGCATTCAGAAGAATCAAGCAGATGAAAAGGCAGAACAGATACAATAAGAACAATAAAATCAAATAATAAGAAGAACACTTAATTTTGGACTTTAAATTTGATCATTTAAATTTGATAAAGCAATCAATGAATCGGTCAATCAATCAATAAATAAGTAAGTAAATAAATAAGCAAATAAGTAAGTAATAAGTATGTAAGTAAGTAAATAATTAAATAAATAAAAGCAAAGACTCGCAAACACCCAGTGTTTCCCTACGACTGCCATTCTTTGTTAAGACCCTTATCAGAAAAGCTTGGCTTGAGAGAGAGAGAGAGAGAGAGAGAGAGAGAGAGAGAGAGAGAGAGAGAGAGAGAGAGAGAGAGAGAGAGAAACGTAGTGGTTGCTGCACTATACAGTAATGCAATTTTATTAATAGCTTACTTTATTTTTCTAACAAAAAATTCAAAGAGGATTAACGCAACACTGATTTGAGAGAGAGAGAGAGAGAGAGAGAGAGAGAGAGAGAGAGAGAGAGAGAGAGAATAGAGTACATTAGGTAATACCTTTGAATGTCAAATTTAGTTGCCAAAGAAGCTTCTCGCAAAAGCGAAGGGTACAAGAAATGAACAACTAAGAGAATAAATGGCCCATGAAAAGATAAAAGACACGAACACAGCGAAAAGATAACAGGGAGGAAAACAGCGGAACGGCCGGGCATGCGCCACCATCAAAGGCTGAGGAAAAATAAAGACATTCTTGATTAACGAAAATGATGCACAAAATGAATGAAAAATATAATGAAATAATAGAAATCACGACTAAAATAACCGTGGCAAATCGGATGGGAAAGAAATTAAGGTATATATATATAAAGAAATAACCGTAATACAGCAAACTATATTATAGGAAGATTGGCGATAGAGTTACTGGCGCCACATCCACCAGGGTCGAAAACCAAATAATTTAGATTGTAAAACAAAATGGATATGGAAATAAAAAAGGCATAATAGGAGCATCAACGACATTACCAAATTAATTACAAAAAACACAATGAATACCTTATACATGTCACGCAAAGTATATTCGGCATAAATCTCTTAAGAACAACGGTCTCCTATCGGAAAAAAAAAAAAATAGGGAATATTCACCCACAGTGTCACACAACACGGCCTAAACGTTATAAGTTGACACAACAAGAATGATATATTTATTCATAAAAGAGTCCCCGTGACGTGCTACCAGATCTGATTCTGGTCAGATAACCAAAGGTTGTTAATAAATTTATTTCATTCAGTTTAAGAGACTTGATCTCCATAAAATGTGTAGATGGCTGAGTACAGGGCAGAGAAAGCAAACTGATAGCATCACGATATGATTCCCAATCCAATTTAGTCTCAAAATTCGTAACACCAATATACATTTAAACTGGTTCAAAATTAAAAATGAGTTCTTGTGTCAAAATACACATTAAAAATTCCAAATACTACAGATTATAGGATGAATATCAGCGTTAGGCGACTCAAATAGATAATAGAAAATTTTATTTCAAAATCAAAAGGTCTTTCGCTTATACTACTATCAGTGACAGCTAAATTTTCCAGAGAAACAGATCTCGTGAACATTCATCTTCCATTGAAAAAAAAAAAATAGTAACCTTAGAAACGCATCGCAACTGAGATAATGACAGCGGAAGTCACACGATGAAAAGAGAGAGAGAAAAATGATGAAATTAAAAAAGAAACCAGACGGAAGAATTTATGGGAGTCCCTCGACTGGAAACGGGAAGGTAAAGGATAGGAAAAAAAAAATGGTCGACGATAATTTGCCTGCATACTGAATCCTCAGTAATTCCTCAATCGCATTAGTAAAATTCTGCAAAGTCCTCTAATGCTATTCTTCCTAACTACAGCAAATATCAACTGCCTCTTGTTTTCTCATCAATTTCATATTACTTCTTACAATCCATTACTCCTTTTTTTATACACACAGATGAATGAAAGGGTAAGACGAAGAAGAAAAACTTGTACCCTTATCCTGTCTCACCGAAAGGGAACTAAAATATAACTGATGGCAGTGAACAAGAAATTGTTTGCCAAGGAACGATTGCTATGAGGGAGAGAGAGAGAGAAATTTAATCCAGTCGCACCTGGGGTGAAATCACAAACACCAAATGCCTCTTAATTAGCACTGGAGAGGAAACAGTGGCACCTCAGAGTTAATGATTGTATAACCTGTTAGGATTATTATTAAGGAGGGACAGAGGTATAATCTGTACTACCTGTACTCAGCATCTTCTCTCTATAATGCACACATTTTCATTCCATAAAGTGAAACCTATGACGATATAAAGCAGAATTCAACAAAGAGAGGTTGCACTCGACCTCAAGCCAACAGAACCAGGGAAAGGAATTTTCCAGGCAATGCATGTGAATTTCGGCGGTACAAAGTCAGTTGCCGTCTTATTCGAAAAATCACCATAAACATTCACTTTGCCTCAATTGTATAATGATGCACTATACCTTCCAGTTTTAAGGTTTTAAAAATGAGTTTGTACAGCTAAAATCATTCAAAAGTAACTGTCATAAAGTGAAATTTCCCCAAACAACCTTTCTCAAAAGGGGCAAAATGGTAAAATTTTATAAGTACCCACAACAGTGCTTTTGCCAGAGAGATATTTTTTCCGACATTTTCGTTGGTGTCCTTAGTGATTCTGCTCTTTATGCCTTCGTAATGTACTTGCTTCTGTACGTTGCTGTTCCCGTTCAGCACCCTGGCACACCCCACCCCCCTTCAACAAAAAATTGAAGGCTCTTAAAAGAAACATGAAAGTACAAGAAGTGTAAGTACTATAACAGCAAAATTTCACATTTTGGGAGTACATATTTTATTTTATATTCTGTTTTATTTCATAAGTTTTCCTTACTTATATTTCCCGATGGCTGAAGCCAGCGATGAATAATAACCTTTAGTATATATTATTTAATTGAAACTGGAATATAAAACTTAGGACAAAGACCAGGTGCTTGGACCTACGAGGTCATCCAGCGCTGTTAGGAGAAGGTGGAAAAACAAGATGGAAGAAAGAGAATATGAACGGAGGTATAGTAAGGGTTGCAGCTAGAACACTAAGGGACGCTACAAAGTACCTCAAGTAATGCCTACAGTGCACAGTTTGGTGACACTACCCCTAAGGGGATGTACGTTGTTTAAAGTTTTTTTTTTAATGTATACGCAAATTATCAATTATTTTTGATAATCGTTTTAAAAATATACTAAATAAATTATTTCATTATATTTTCAGTATACTTTTTATCAAATAACTGAGAAAACAGCATAGACTAGCATGCTTTTCTATACAACATTTGACAGCGTTTTTTAGAAAGACTTTTTAAGCTAAATTTCAAGTAAAGGCTTATACAACAACATCTGTGGGCGGCATTTTATGATTTGTGACACGTGTCACTTAATTACCTAATTATACTAAAATTCTTGTCACTTTGCAGCCTTAAAATCTATTAGTCTGATTGTAGAATTGCGGAAAACCAGTCAGATTTGACGAGAGAATACTTTACACACATACAAACTTTAATTTAATATCATTATGACAAAATGAAGCGCTATACTTGTCAAAGAATTTTAACCAAAGACTATCTTCAAAGAAAAATATTATAATCACATGCAACAAATCAATGAAATAACACAACTTCCAGTTCGATGCAGCGAAGCTCTTGGCCTAACCAATTGTCCTTCCAATCAATAGTTGGTTTGGAATACCTGCTTCCGGTATTTACGTCTGATTTGCTTGAGCGTACTCAACAACAAGAACTAGGCAATTGCCAAATTAGGATCATGCATTATACGGAAGAATAGAGAACCAAAAGACCTCCATTTCTAAAGCTAATGCAGCATAATTACAGGAAGCAAATGGAAAGGTAAAATTCTAATGTTTGTTCTTTTAGTATGGGAAAAATTATACGCACCTAGCAAACGTTAGCCAGGCGCTATACCACTTCGCCCCAGGGCCTCTTTACTTGACTGCACCTTCTAATATTTGTAGGGGGGTTGACTTCATGGTGCTAAGTCTTTTGTATAGAAACCCGAAGCAGGTAATGGAAGTTTTCTGCACAAGAGGTTCATTCGTGGTGTAATGAGTAATGTATTGATGTGGTAATGACAATTATGTTGGTTCCTTCCCTGCAGCCGCCCCATGTGAAGGTAAACGGATTGGTATGGAAATAAAAACGTAGTTCCTTTTTTCTCTAGGATGTAATAATCTTATTTAAAGTTGACAGTAGCATTTGATGGGATTATCTTGATCTCATTCTTTTCCAGTTTTCTAACAATGCTTTGTAGACCGATGGATAATGCTGAATAAATATCATTCACATCAGAAACTTACATAACAGTAGCCATCTAAACGAATATTATATATATATATATATATATATATATATATATATATATATATATATATATATATATATATATATATATATATATATATATATATATATATATATAATATATATATATATATATATATATATAAATATATATATATATATTATATATGTATAGAAGACAGGGAATAGTACGAGATACACTGGGGTGGGTTGCCTTTGGTAGAAGAGGTAGAGGTAGGCCAAAGGAGACTTGGTTAAGAACAATGAGGCCGGAAGCAGAAGTGTGTTGTGAAGATCTTGACGAGTTAGCCCAGGACAGAATGTGGTGGCGTGAGTTCATCGAGGCCCTATTCATCCCCGTGGGTGCCACAGGATATGATATATATACATATATATATATATATATATATATATATATATATATATATATATATATATATATATATATATATATATATATATATATATACATACTATATATATATATATATATATATATATATATATACATACACACTGAATGACAATGCACATGTGGCATCTACTATTTTAAGACAACCACTATCATCATCGTCTCCAAAGCCGCTCGACGCAAAGGGCCTTTGTGAAATTCCGCCACTTAAGACCATCCCGTGCTCTATCCTCTACAAATCTCCACTCATCTCTAGATATATATGTATATATATATATATATATATTATATATATGTATATATATATATATATATATATATATATATATATATATATATATGTATATATATATGTATATATATATATATATATATATAT